>NW_017100846.1:57997-71789 GCF_001263275.1 Habropoda laboriosa
GAATACGGAGGCGGTCCAGGGGCTGCTTCGGGAGTACAAGGCGCCGGCAAGAGCGGCCTTGCACGCCCTGATACGAAAGAGCAAGAGAGATCGGTGGCTCGAGTTCATCGAGACTTTGAACGCGGACCCGTAGGGGCGACCCTACAGGGTCCTGGTACAAAAATATAAAAAGAAGGGCGCGAACGTCGCGCCGACGCGCGAGGAGGCAACGATCGCCGGCCCCTTTGTTACGGAACAAGTAGAGGAGGCGCCGGTGGACTCAAGCCACCTCAGTAGAGACGACCTGACTCCCGAGCAGATCTGCATCGGGGACGTCCGCGAGGCAGCCCTGGGGGCCGGCAGGAAAAAGGCAACAGGGGTGGACTGCGTCCCGCCGCAGTCTCCTGTGCGGACTGTGGAACGGCAGTAAAATACCGATTGAATTTAAGAGGGCACGCCTGGTTCTCATCTCGAAGCCTGGGAAGCAGGCGGAGGATCCGGGCTCGTTTCGATCCACCTACGTGCTCTCCCCCCTAAGCAAAGTGTGGAAAAAATTCCTAAAAAGGAAAATCGATGAAAGAATCGGCGCGGACGGACTGGCCAAAGAGCAGTACGGTTACCGCAAGGGCAGGTCCACAATTGAGGCCATCCGGAGAGTAGTCGAACGGGCGGAGTATATGCGGGTTCGCGACAACGTGACCTCACGGTCACGCTGGACGTGAAAAACGCGTTCAACTCCCTGAGGTGGGATTCCATCCTCGGGGAGTTGACAAAGCGTGAAATGCCCGCAAATGTCATCTACGCCGTCCGGGACTATCTTTCGCAAAGGTTGGTGGTCTACAGCCAAGGGACGGAGAGTGTGCAGATGAACGTGATCGGGGGCGTGCCCCAGAGTTCCATAATAGGGCCGTTATTATGGAACCTCGTATACGACAGACTGTTAAATATCGTGGTACCTGGGGTGAGGCTGGTCGCCTACGCTGACGACGTGGCTGTACAGTAATGTCTCTACAAGTGTCAGCCAGTTTGGATTCTACAAGTGTCAGTATAGATGATCCTACGCCTAGGTCTGCGTCATTGCTGCGCGGCCAGCTCTTGGAGCGAATAATAACTGCCCGCCTCGCCAGGCACCTCGTGTGGAACCCGATTTAATCGAGGCCCAGTTTGGGTTCTGACACGATTGATGGCGTCGATCGTTCCTCTCGGACTCGGCTGTATCCCGTGACGGGGTGGCGTTGGCGGTAAGTTTAGATACCTTCAACGCGTTTAACACCTTGCCTTGGGAGGCCATAAGGGGGGCGCTCGTACGTCAGGTGGGCTGCCAGAGACTGGGGCTGCAAGTGGCACCCCGTAAGACCGAGGCCATATAGTTTTATGGCCCTCGGCAGGGTGTGCCGCCCCAGCCCTGAGTGCGGTTAGATGGAGCCTACGTCGGGGTGGGGTCAGAGGTAAAGTATCTCGGCCTCACCCTCAACTCCCGCTGGCGCTTCGGGGCGCATTTCGACCTCCTGGTTCCCCGAGTTGATAAGGCGGCCTTGCGCCGTCTGCTGCCGAATCTCGGAGGACCAGAGGAGAGGGTTCGCGGCCTATATGTGGGCGTCGTGCGAAGCATGACCCTTCATGGGTCGCCGGTTTGGGCGCGCGACCTGACTGCCAACATGCTCCGCCATGTCGAGAGGAAGTTGGCGGTCAGGGTCGCGCGCGCGCGTATCGCACGACGTCCCACGCGGCGGCGACAGCTTTGGCGGGGCTTATACCGTTTGACCTCCTGGCGGAGGGGGACGCCCACGTATATGGGCGTCACCAACAACTCCGTCGGGAGGGGGTGGCCCCACCTCAGCTAGCGGTCGAAAGAGAAACACTGAAGCGTCACGCCCTGCGACGCGCCTTGGAGGCGTGGCGGGGCTGGCTGCCATCAAGAGGTGGATCGGCTGGACGCGGGGTAGGCTAACTTAGTGTATGACGCAGGTGCTCACCGGGAACGAGTGCTTCGGTGGGTACCTACGTCAAATCGGTAGGGAGGCGGCGGCGCAGTGCCACCACTGCGACGGATGGGAGGACACGGCGCAGCACACCCTGGAGGAGTGCCCAGCATTCTCCAGGGAGCGCCCTGTCCTCTAACAGGTCATTGGCTTGGACCTCTCCCATACATTGAAAAACAATTAGATTAACTTTGAAAAAAATTAATTAATTTTTAAATCCCCATAATCGGACTTGAACCCCATATTGATGCTTTTTGTTTTTTTTCCCACTTATTTTATTCACGTATATCTAAAAAAAACTTATAAAGAGATAATTATTTACATATATCCTTTTTCAAAGTTGTTCATGACGGACTTTGATGCCATTTTTTTCGTCAATACTGAATTTTTCTGACGTGTGGCATATTTCAGGTCTTAGGAGGTTGGTTCCTATAATTTGCACCCATTGTTTTTCAAAACTAATGTAACATATGTTTCCTTGTGAATATTGCACGAACGCCCGTGGACTACACGCGTCGCTCTTAAAATAACCTGCGTTGCTGCTACAAGAAGTTTTAATGTTAAATTAAAAATTATAGAAATATTACGCGGGGCATCATGTAATACAGGTCAACATTTTTACAATATAAACACGATATAAATTTATTCTATGTATATGTTATCAGTCTATAATTAAATATTAAACGAACCTTGTTTAATCATGGCGTCAGTAACGTCTGGCAGTTGTTTTCCCGGATATGGAATAGAGA
Organism: Habropoda laboriosa; assembly: GCF_001263275.1. Taxonomy (NCBI): domain Eukaryota; kingdom Metazoa; phylum Arthropoda; class Insecta; order Hymenoptera; family Apidae; genus Habropoda; species Habropoda laboriosa. The sequence goes on from NW_017100846.1 coordinate 60,708, forward strand.
AGTCAGCAATATTGCTCCAACTTTGTGCCCACATGTTGCCTAATAAATGTGCTGGTATGGGACCGTCTTTCGAAACCACGTTCTCACCGTACTTTTTTCGAAGTTCTCGGCGAACATACGCGTGTAATTGTAAATAAAGTGGCTTCAATTGCTGCCAGAGTGTATCTGCAAATTTTTATTATTAAAAATTTATATTACGTTTCGGCAACTTTTTCTATTTATTTTCATTTACTCTCATTTCTTATGTTGGATGCCAAGCTTTGTGACTCAAATATTTACGATTTAAATTGTAATGAATATTGCTGAAATTAAGAAGTAAAATCTTTTTTTCTTATAAAATTCACGGGCTCAATAAATCGGTAAGTAATTTCAGCAAAATTTTATAGGTAGATAAAAAGTATATGTATAATAATAATTATTGTTATTATAGTAGCAGTAGTATATATTATTATTGTTTTATTTTGTACACACCAATTTGTTCGGGAAATTCATCAGTCTCGTAATCCTTCATCCAATAGGCTGCGTTGTCAGTAAAATTATTTAACGTGGCAGCCATGTTACTTAATTCAACGTATCTCGTGAACAAGGATTTCATTTTTTCACCGGTTGCTTTCCTCCACTGAACCCAGATATATTTCAATTCTTCCGGGTCATGGCTCTTCATTTGGAGTTCAGTAAGTTCCGGTTCCAGAGCGAGATCGCATTTACTTTGATTCTTATAGTCGCATATTTTGGCAGTGCTGTAGATGTTCTCCATATCACTTATAATTTTCTCGTATTCTTGGTAAAGCTGTAACAAGTTTTCGATTAATACTAATTAATTACTTGTTAGGTGAAAATAATAATATTAACGGTAATAATACAAACGAGAGCACTCTACGAGTTTGTACTATTGCATTTTTTACGCGGTTTTTATATATCCAAACATAGCAGAACTCTGTTATGAAACTTTACACTGGGGTTGTATAAACTACTTAAGAAACGAGCAACCATTTGCGAAAAGCATGAATTTGCATGCCTTTTATAATGCTTCAATTACCTAATTACATAATACAGTAAATTCTCTACAAGTGTCAGTCAGTTTGGATTCTACAAGTGTCAGTATAGATGATCCTACGCCTAGGTCTGCGTCATTGCTGCGCCTATGTTATCTCGCTCGCAGACAGTCAAGCGTGCAACGCTACACCACTCGGTTTCTTTTATGAGTTTTCGCGGCTGGACAATTCAAAATAGAAAAATATAATTTCTTTAATTTCACTTTTTCTCATCTGAAATAATTTTTAACATGTTAGTGAGATTTTTCTGATGATAATGAGACCAAACACGATATAATTTGAACAACATTTACTTATTAATACTTATTGAGTAATTAATTTAATGTCGGCTTACGTCCACGTAAAAAAAAAAAAAAAAGTAGGGCCGATTCTACAAGTGTCAGTTAAATCTAGGGCCAATTCTACAAGTGTCAGTCAAATGTAGGGCCGATTCTACAAGTATCGGTCAAACGGCAGGCCAATTCTCCAACTGTCCCTGACTCTACAAATGTGAGGTTTAGGTTCCTTGCGGACTGACACTTGTGGAGACATTACTGTACTGGTCTCGAGGGAGCACGAGGCTGGGTTGGGCCTTCTCCGGCGAAAGCTGGAGTCGAAAACCCCGATGGAGCTGATGTTCACCAAACTGGAACTCGTCTTTAGGCGAAGCCCAGAGCGGCGAATTTCGGCGAAGTTGGGGGCCCGGCTTGGCCAAATCCACTCACTTCACCTCCTCGTGGAGCTCCTGGGCTTCTTTTCGGCTTCGGCTGGAAAGAAGGCGAACGAGGTGAGTGGTAACCCTTGTGTCCCACACGACAGTGTGGTGCCCCACGCCATAGGCCTCTGGCGTTGCAACGACCCACTGGAGATTCGTCTGCAGTGGTTCGTGGCTCAGGGGAGCGGGGGGCTTGCCTTAATCGGCTGGCCTGCGAGGATGACAACCTCTATAAAAAGTCCTTAACCCTAAGTTATGGCGCGCGGCGATGGGGTACGCTCTGGTGGATGCACCGGGGCGTGGCGGGTGGGTGCACCCGTCCCTAGCGGCGATTTCAAGACATCTGGCATCCTCTTGAGTATCGAGCCTTCTCCCCGGAAAGGGCGTCACCTGGGGAATGACATACGTTCGTCCCGACTCGTGGAATTCTTTATGGATATTTCAAAAAAACTCGGGGCAATGGAGGGTAGTAGTCACGAGAGCGAGGCACGAGGGTCTTCTGCCTCTAGGGCTACTAGGGGCAGGAGTGCCAGCATCGGCCAAAAGCGGATGAAGCGTGTTAGTGGCAGCGAAGAGGCTGTAAGTGAAGCTGGTAGTGTAGATGATGTAAATGTGATGAAGGTGATTAGTGTGAAAATTATGAAGTTTGTCTTTAGTGAGTCAAACCGGGTTTCGAAGGTAGCGAGCGAATTTTTATTAAGTTGTGTGAGTGAGTATGAGGAACGTATGATACGTATGATGAATAAGAATGAAAAGTTACAGGGTAGATTGGAAGAGTGTGAGAAGAGAGTACAACAGCTTGAAAGTCGTACGATCGATTCTGCCAAGAGTTTTGCGAGTGTAGCTACTGGGAGTGTGACTGGAGTGAGCGCGACGAGGAGTGTGTTTGTGAAACCTAAGGAGAAAGTATATGCGGTAGTCCTGAAAGCGAAGGATGAGAATGCAAAAATGACGAGCGAACAGGTGAAAGAGAAAGTGATGCGAGATGTGAGTGGGTCTTTGAATGTACGCATTAGAGCTGTGAGAAAGACACGTAGTGATGGTGTAGCGATCGAGACTGTGATTGAGAATGATTTGCGGAAGTTGCGTGAGTGCAAGAAGTTTGGCGACGTTGGTTTGAAGGTAGAATTGCCGAAGAAGATCGGTCCGAAGGTGATTATATTTGATGTACCGTGCGAGATGACGAATGATGAGTTTATGAATGAGTTATATAAGAAGAATGTGAATAATATGAAATGTGGTATATCTGAGAGTGAATTTAAGCACAGAGTGAGAATTGTAAATAGAATGAATAAGAGGAATACAAGTGTGGGTAATCTTATATTAGAAGTGACCAGAAAAGTGCGAGATGTGTTAATAGAGGAAGGAAGGGTGTATGTAAAATGGAGAGCGTGCAAAGTAAAGGATTACTTAAGCATTTTGCGATGTCATAAGTGCTATGCCTTTGGGCATATGATGCGGGAATGTAGTGTGACAGATAGGTTGTGTCAGCGGTGTGGCGAGGCTGGACATTTACGTGACAATTGCAAGAGTGAGTGTGTGTGTAGAAACTGTAAATTAAAGGGGGCGGCGTGTAGTCATTCGGTTTTATCTATAGAGTGCCCGGAATATTTGAAATTCGCTGAAAGAGAAAGAAATAGAATTAGTAATGAGTAAATTGCGAATTTTACAGTGTAATTGTCAGAGAGCGTATGCAGTGATGTGTGATTTGAGTAATGTTATGACTGAGCGTGATGTGAATGTGGCACTGTTGCAAGAGCCGTATGTTTTGAATGGTTTGGTTAAAGGATTACCGATGGGATGGGATGTGTATGTGTGTGAGAATGGGCCCGTTAAGGTAGCGGTAGTTGTGAATGTAGAATCTATGTGTGTGAGGGAATGTACGGATGAGTATGGTGTGTGTGTGTGTGTGGCTAAAAGGAGACTTTGGTGAGTTGTACGTTGTGTCTGTGTATTGTCGGTACGGTCATGACATCGAGCCGTAATTGACATACATGGACAGAGTGCGAGAGCATGTGAGAAGTAAACGTGTTGTGATGTGTATGGATGCGAATGCGGTCTCCCCTTGTGGTATAGCAAGAGTGGGGGCCGCAGTAACGAGAGTGAGATAAGTGGTAGAATTTTAGAGGAATGGATACTGGCGAATGGATTGATTGTACTGAATGAGCCGAGTGAGTACTATACGTTTGCAGGTATGAGAGGCCAGACATTGATGTCACTCTGGTAAACGAGGCGTGCGCTGGGTGCAAGCTTGAATGGGAAATTAAACGTGTTGCAAAAGCAGTTTGACAACCACCAACCTCTGTCGTTCACTGGTCAATATGGTTTTCATCGATTGACGCGTATCGCTAATTAGTGTCCCTCGTACAGGCTCAATGGTATCACGGGCCTCGAGAGTTTGGGATCGGTATAGCAGATAAATACGCGAGTGTCTGCACGAGCGATCTTTAATGATACGCAAGGAGAGCAAACGTGGATTTGATTGTAAATCACTGTCCTGTGAGAAATTAAATACACTCTCGCGCATAAGGACACTATCGAATATTCTCCAGTAAGGTCTTACAGAGGCCGCTCGGCGGGGTATAAAAGACGGACAACTGTACGCGGCGGGTGTTATTCGCCGTCTTTTCGGAAACATCACCAGTCTATCAGTTTTGCACGTATTCATTATCGCTGTCGCTCCAGCGTTATTATTATCCTAATCGCCTTTGCACCGTTTCGCACCGTGTATACATATACGATTTCGTGCGTTGAATCGTAGGATCATCACGGATAATCACTCAGCGAGCTCCGCTGACCGCTACTAGTCATAAAACTTTGTGTAACCTATTGACTTCAGGAAAATATACTGATTGTTGTCTTAAAATCTGTATCCTTACTCTAACTCCACTAAAGTCAAACGAAACAACATGATTGGGGTATAAGTGACCATAATGTCATTTTAATTGAAATGGAGTGCGACTCTGATGTAAATATTGCTGATGAACATAAGAGATGGTCGTGTACAGACGTGAAATGGAAGGAATATGAGAATGACCTAAGAGTGTGCGTTATTGTATGATGAAAGTATGAGTATAGAGTTGAATGGAAATGATGTGTTAGAGAGAGTGATGTCATGGGTCGAGGTGGCGAATAGGAACAGATTGAAAGAAATGAAGCGTAGGAATGTAAAGAAGATGAACTGGTGGACGAATGAGTTAAAGTGTATGAAGAAGCGAGTGAGGGAGAGTAGAAGGGCGTGGCAGAAAGCGAGAAAGATGAATAGTGTTAATGTGAATGAAAGAATGACGGAGTATAAGGCTCTATTGAATGAGTATAAACGGTTGTGTGGAGGGAGAAAAAAGAAAATTGGAGGAAGATTGTTAGCGAGTCCTCGGACCTCGACCCGTGGGGTCCAGTGTATAAATTATGTCGCGGAAAGATAGGAAAAGAAAAACTGAGTGCGATGAGCGTCGATGGCCGAGTTACGAACACATGGAGAGAGAGTGTGTGTGTATTAATGGAACGATTCTTCCCAGTTTCGCGTGTAAATAGTGTGAGATTTAGAATGGATGGAATGAATGTACGCGAGTTTGAATGGAACGAGGTGAATGACGCGGTGCGTAAGATGAAACTGCGAAAAGCACCTGGCTTGCACGGAGTTAAATACAGAGAAGCTGAGGGTAATTTGGAGGCCAATTCCATAATGGATGTTGAGGCTTTATAATGTGTGTTTGAGAACATCGTGCTTTCCGGAGGCGTGGAAAAGAGCGAATATAGTAGTTCTACTGAAGTCTCCGGAGAAGGTGAGATCGGACCCTGCGTCCTATAGACCAATTAGTTTGTTATCGGTGATTGGAAAGACGCTGGAGCGGATGATGATAAAGAGGCTTGAGCCGAAAGTGTCTGGTCGATTTAGTGAAGTGCAACATGGAAGGGGCGCTCGACAGAGAATGCATGGATGTGTGTGCATGAATGTGTGAATGAAAGTGAGTGTAAATATGTACTTGGCGTGTTTATAGATTTTAAGGGTGCGTTTGGTAACCTGGAATGGAATTGTGTACATGATAAATTGAATGAGATTGGATGCGACGAAATAGGGTTGTGGCATGATTATTTTAGAAGGAGAAAGGCCTGTATGATTGGTATTAATGATGTGGTATGGAGGGATGTGGAGCGGGGTTGCCCGCAGGGGTCCATCTGTGGACCGTTCATATGGAATTTGATGATGGATGGGCTCCTGTGGGACCTCACGGAACGGGGATGTAAGTGTGTGGCATATGCTGACGATTTGCTGCTGATGGTGGAAGGGCGAAATCGAGTGGATTTGGAGCGAAAGGGTACAGAATGGATGAGAATTATGTGTGAATGGGGTATGAATGTTGCCGTAGATGTGTCGGAGGAGAAGTCCGTAATGTTTCTGAAAGGGAGTTTGGCTGATGAAGTATGCAGAACGAGTAAAGTATCTTGGAATATGGATGAGCGAAAGAATGCACTTTAAGGTGCACATGGAGTATTTAAGGGAAAAGATAATGAATGTGATGGGCCAGATGAGGAGAGTTTTACGTTGTGAATGGGGAATGAGGAAACGTGCGGTACGAGTTATTTATAGGGGTTTGTTTGTGTCTTGTGCGATGTATGGTGCATGTGTATGGTATGGCATGATGAGGTATTCGTACGCGAGGGAAATGATTAATAAATGTCAACGAATGGTGTTGTATGCATGTTTAAGTGTGTGTCGAACAGTTTCGACAGAGGCGATGCAGGTAATGACGGGTGGATTACCTTGGGATTTGGAATGCGTGAAAAGAGGGGTGCTGTATAAAGTTAAGTATGGAATGATGTTGGGTGAGAATGACATAGTAACGAACGAGGAAATGAATAATAAGGCTCTGAATGAATGCAAAACGTTGGTGAGTGAAAGATTGTATGAATGTTGGCAGACGAGATGGGACGAAAGTGTAAAAGGAAGAGTAAGTTATGAATATATTAGAAATGTTAGGTTTACGGAGCGTAATTTATGTTTTGACCCAGGGATTTATGCATGTTTTTTGATTACTGGGCATGGGAGCATGAATGCATTTTTATTTAAGAGTGGTTTGAATGAGAATGAGAATTGTCTGTGCGGTGCTGGCGTAGAGGACTGGAAGCATGTGTTAGTTGACTGTAGTCTATATGATGATGCGAGAAACCTGAGTGACTGTGGAGTGATTGTGTGCGATGATGGACGTGTGGATGTGAGTCGTGTGTTAGCATGCAAGGAAATGTATGAATGTTTTTGTAAATATGCTCTGTGTGTGTGTACACACTAAATATATTCGTCTAACTATATATATACACACTAAATATACACGTCTAAATATATATATTTAGAAAGAGAATTGAATGCATGAGACAAAGATAATGGCCAGATATTTTGAGGCGCAGGGGGGATACCGCAGGCTGAAAGACCTTCGGGTCGATTTCTGTATGGAGAGTGGCGTCTCCACGCACCCGAGCTGGTCAACCAGTGCCAAAGGTTGTAGGACCTTTAACTGGTAGTAGCCTAGCTGCGAGGATCCCACCAGTGATTTAGACTGGTACCACGGGGACCGGGGGCCCACGAGGTGGTGACCTCGGCCCGGTCATGGGATGGAAAACGCGAGGGTAGTGGTAAAGCCGAATGCTGGCTAGGGGCCCCTTTATCCAGGGCCCCGGAGTGTGAGTTGTGCATGAACAACTCGGGCACCAGCCTGCAAAGTTGGTAGAGGATGGAAGGTACTCGGTCCTACCGGTGACTTGGTGCCGGGACCTGCAGTCTGACATCGTACCGGAAGTGCACGCTACAGCGTGCATGCGTCGATTGGGCGTACCCCAATCCCTCGCCCATGGGGATCGTGTGGATAGGCCGATTGGCAGGAACCGCACGTAAAACACAAACTGATAGTGTACTGGTCTCGAGTTACAGTTACCAGGGCATCCAGCGAAACCTCAGGACCACGATGGACAAGGTAGCCGGTTGGCTCCGTGAAAACGGTTTAGAGCTCGCGGTAGAAAAAACCGAAATGATGCAGTTGTCGGGGCCGCGATGCCCCGCGGTGAAGGAACTCGGGATCCTCGGCTGCATCATATCGCTAAGCGCCGCGGTCAAGTACCTGGGGGTCTGGCTGGACGGCCAACGGACATATATAAAACGTATGGCAACGCGTTGTGTGCGGCACTGCAGAACATAGGGGGGGCCGGCCAGGCGCCCAGGTACTTGTATTACAGTGTATGGGAAAGTGTTATTATGTACGCAGTCCCGGTATGGGCGGAAAAGACGCTAAGGGGAGTCAACCGGGCTGCGCTAATTTCCGCGCAGAGGACTGCATTGATACGCGTCGTCAAGGCTTATAGAACGCTGTCAGCGGACGCCGTTGGGGTGCTCGCCGGTGTCGAGCCGATGGATCTGCGCGTCCGGCTGCGAGACTCACGGTACAGATACAAGGATGATACGAGGAGCGTCGAAAGGGAGGCCGTCCTCGTCTAGGAGGAATGGCAAGGGCGTTGGGAAACAACGCCCAACGCCGCGTGGACGAGGCGGCTGATCCATGAAATCAGAACATGGATCAAGCGAGACAGAGGTATGACCCTCAATTTCCTCCTAACCCAGGCATTGACTGGGCACGGAAGTTTTGGGTCATACCTCTGTAAAAGAAAGAAGAGGACAACTGACCGCTACCTCATGTGCGGGTATGAAAATTACAACGCCGAGCACGCCATTTTTAAGTGCGACGCGAGCGTGGCTGAAAGGGTCGCAATGGACGTGTTATACGAAGGCGACTTCACGCCAGAGAACCTGGTTAAAATTATGACGAAGAATATCGTAAATTGGGTCGGGGTAACGGCGTTTATTACTAAAACGCTCCGGGCTCGAGAATAAAAGGAGAGGAGAGACGAGAGAGAAGTATATAGGCGTAATAGATTAAGTTTTAAAACATCGACGAAACCCTGCTCGGGAAAGATCACCCGAGCAAGGAAAAGGTACCTGTGTCGACGAAGAGGGGGTGGTAGTCATAGGACAAGGCCTTACCTGATGTATAGGTTTTCCTTGTTTTCCGTTAAAGTAGCGGCCAGGGTTGCCTAAAGCCTCATGGAGGGCTCGACACAGCGTTCTGTAGGAGTTGTATTTATTATTATTTATTTATTTACTTATTGAGGAAGAAGGCTGATATTAGTCGTAGTGAGTATGGCATGGTGCAAGCACCATACTGTGGGTTCGCACAGCCACACAGCTGAATAACGTAAGGAAAAAGAAACAAAAGAAAAGATAAAGAGACAAGATAAAGAGAAAACAACAGACACTGGGTGGGAAACCACAAAGAGGGCCCACCCAGGAGTACTGATAAGTGAAAAGTGGCTGCATGGGCTATACGCAGGCTACGCAGATGACGTACAGCCAGAGCACGGAAGAAATAATTATACAGCAATGATAAACCCTGGGTGAGAAACCATAATGAGGACTCACCTAGGGTAATACCTTACAAACAGAGCTACTCGCGCATGGTTCCGCCATGTTGTGGTCAGCAAGCTGATTAGTCCTGAAAAATAGAAATAGCATGAGGGGTGGGCAAACATGGTATAGAGAGAGGACTAAACCTTACCTGGTTGACGAGCTTCTCTCGCTGATATTACGCTGGTAAGGCCTAGATTGCCTTAAAACAACAGGCCAAAGGAAAAGCGCGCAAATAACGCGACAAGCGGTCACCGAGGTGGGTGACAGGACTGCGAAAAAGGCGTCCTGAGGGCGTTGAACGGTGTGAGAACGTAACCCCACAGGTGAAAGCACTGCGGAATTGCCGGAAACGGCTATCTGAAACGTGTATAAGAACCAAAAATTAACGAAAAGAAAATTCGGATATGACGAGGTTAGGTTGTCATTCGTCGATAAAATTAAAGGCAACTCACCGGGCGACGGATACGGAGGAGGTTGTTAGGCGTGGCTCGGCAACCTGAAACAAAGAAACGAAAGCAAATTGTACTTACCTTTCGCAGGGTAGCAAATTAGAATTAATATATTAATTATTCGTAGTTTACTCGTGACGCAAAAATTCCACGAGCAGAAAACTAGTAACTGGTGACGGCGCGCATGCGCGAACGGGCAGTGAAAATCAAAATGGCCGACTACGACATGTTCGAAAAAGCGACGGCAGCCGAAATTGCAATCGGCCATCTTGTCGGCCCTTTTTCGGCGGCAGCGTCCTCAGGGAGGATTCTGCGGGCTCCAAATATATTCAGAATATATTTCAAACAGCTCTAATTCACTTTTATTTCTTTTATTTGTTGTATTAAACCTTTTCCGTATATAATATATTCCGGAAGCCGAACAACGTTAGGTGAATAATTAAATCCCTAAGTTTTAAATTTAAGTTATTTATTTAATCGATTGGACAGCCGTAAATATCTCTTAAACTTAACGTATCGTATTATTTTATTCACCTTAATTTATTTGACAGATAATTTCAGTAACTTTTAATACATTTTAAGCCTAATTTAATTCAGAGCAGGAGTTTATCGGCCGGATTACCTCGAATATCTGATTTTAAACTTTAACTTATTTTGTTATTTTAATCATTTAATCTAGTGAGTAGATAACGTTAAATATATTTTAAGTTTAACTTATTTTATTTTAACCTCTGACTAGATGAAAGCAAATACTTTTAATTTAAACTTATTTATTTTAACCTCTGACTAGGCGACATCAAGTACCTTTAAATTTAAACTTTAATTTTATTAGTCTACTCATTGACCAGACAATTTAAAAATATTTTAAGCTTATTTTAACTTATTCAATTTTAATTTATCGACAACAAGACGGACCCGAACATCTTTTAAATCAAAAACTTTATCTTTTATTCACCGTGATTTGGTTAGATAACTTTAATATATGTATATCGTAAGTCAAAATTTAATTTATTATAGCACACATTTTAATTAATTAACTTAATTAATTAATTAACTTTAATTAATTATCTTTGGAATATCTTCTAAATTTAATTTAACTTGTTTATCATTTTATCATGCTATTTTATTTATTAAATTCAAGGAATAGGTAACCAGGAATATATTCTAAGTCTAAATTTAATTTACCATCGTATCTTATTTATTTATATATCTTATTATTTGTCGACCGGATGATTGTTTGGAGTGCCCTCTGAACTCAAACTTTAAATTATTTTATTTGTCAAATGTTTCACTCGAACTTATGGATTTAGAGGATAAAATTCCTGACAATTTTAATATCCAATTTTAGCATCCGATGTTACGACGGAGGCACGGTTCCTCCGCGGGTCCGCGATGCTGCCGGAAGTGGGTGGCAGGAGCGATGAGGAAAAT
>NW_017100846.1:72070-74785 GCF_001263275.1 Habropoda laboriosa
ATGCGTGTATATGTATATATAAGTGTGTCAGGGATTTAGAATTTTCTCCCTCTCCCCCTGGGCGACTTAGCGATGAGTGTCCCTCAGGGAGAGGGGAGTCTCGCGATAAGGCCCTATCCCCACTTTGGGTTTGAGTGGGAGGGTGCTCGAAGTAGTATTTGTTTCGAGTTCGGGGCACCCGTAGGGATTATTGGTGGTGGCCGAGGAGGGGTTTTAGTGGGTAGAGCGCACTAGGTGCGAGTCCCACACTACCCAACAACATCTGGGTGTACGTAATTGCATTTCCCCTCCTCGTTAAAAAAAAAGGTACGGTTGTCTTGGCTCAATATACGAAAAGGTTGATGTGTTTTAGTGTTGGATTAGAAGCGGAATTAATTCATATAGGTCGAACGTAGTTCTTTCTACGAGAGGAAAATCTAAAACAAATATGACAAGACCGTCAGCAATTACTATACGTAAACTTATCAATCTATGAATTATCGGTATGTTTTTATAATTCACTGGTATAGTAAATTCAAATTCACCCTTGTAATTGTTTAATTCTTCGCAAAGTTCCTTAGGGGTTATCACGGATGGAGAGATTACGTTATGATTAGCTAAATTGATTGTTTCAATATATTTATTATGTTCTTCGGAAATACGTGTGCAGAGTGATAGTAACAATGTGATATGTTGTGTAATTATAGATTCAAGAGACAGACGCGTTAGAATCACATTAGTTTGCGCAGACAATTTATTAATTAATTTCAAATTGTTATTCAGCGCGTTCTCAGTACCTTTTTAAGGACTGTGTTCCATGTAATCGTTACAATTTTAAGGAATTCTTGGAAGTTGTAAATCTCGAAGCGCAAGACTCGATAAATCTTACACGGAAGGAATTTGTCTCAAATTAATGAGGCAAAAGAATTATCGATTGAATGAAGATGCACGATTGGTTTATAAATATATTCAACAATAAAAACTAATTTAACAAATAATTCAAAGTGGTTGGTGTGTGTGTCGGTGTTTAATTGAAAATGGGTAACTGTCTTATTTTTTGAGAACGTGGCTTTTATATTGTAAAGTGTGGATGGGGTGTGTCGAAGCAGGACCAATCCTCAACTTCGGATTTCAAGGGTCGTCCTCCCCGAGCCACGAGCATTCCACCCACTCCGGAATTTCCGAGATGGTGTAATGGGGCATGATCGCGACCGGGGAGTCTGACTCACGAGGCAATTAGTCCTAACGGGACTTCAAATTTGCATGGCTTCAGGAAGGTCCGATACACGGTGGACGCAATTCACCGGGTTCGTGCCCTGTCGGACTCGACCACCTCCAGGGGCGGGGTCGGGTTGGCGGTATCTTTGGATGTCGCCAACGCGTTCAACTTCCTCCCCTGGGGGACCATTAGGACGGCGCTCGTAACGAAAAGAGCGCCGCCTTATCTGAGGAAGGTAATCGGGAGCTACCTGAGCGACAGGTGGATTGAGTTCCAGGGCCGGTACGGAGTAATCCGGAGGGAGATAAGTCCTGGCGTCCCGCAGGTGTCCGTTTTGGGCCCCCTGCTATGGGACGTCAGATACGACTCAGCTCTGCGGGCCAACCTGCCCGGCGGTATCGCGCTGACGTGTTACGCGGACGACACGTTGGTGCTCGCTGCCGGGCGGGAAACAGGAAGGACCATCCGCCTCGCCGAGGCCGTGGTGGCATCCGTGGTCGCGTCGATCCGGGCATTGGGGCTCAGAGTCGACCCCGGCAAAACCGAGGCCTTGTGGTTCTACAACGGGTCTCGGGTCTGGGGGCCGCCCCAGTTGTGGCTTCGCGTGTGTGAGTCGTCGATTCGTGTGGGTCGCATGATGAAGTATCTCGGCCTCCACCTTTTTTTTTTTTGTTTAACGAGGAGGGGAAATGCAATTACGCACGCCCAGATGTTGTTGGGCAGTGTGGGACTCGCACCTAATGCGCTTTACCCACTAAAACCCCTCCTCGACCTCCATCAAATTCCCTAACAGGTGCCCGGAACCCGAACTAAATACAACTTCGGGCACCCTCCCACTCAAACCCGTAGTGGGGATAGGGCCTTATCACAAAACTCCCCTCTTCTTGAGGGATTCGCCCAGGGAGAGCGGGAGGATCACTAATTTCGATTTATACGTGTACATACATATATACATGCACATGCATAAATATAGAATAAATAAACATACACATATATACATATCCATACACGCATTCACCCATATGCGCACGTTATACGTACGCACTCGCTCATTCATTCATTCATTCATTCATTCTCTCGCGCACACACATACATTCATACATACATACGTGCGCACTTTCGCGCAAATAAAGAAATAAATAAATAAATATCATTGTCATTATTCATTTCCTATCCTCCGTCCCCGGCGACGCCGCAGGCCCGGGAGGAAACCCGCGGCCAATGGGTGAAAACGTAAGTGAAATAATAGGTGAGGTAAAATAAGATATAAAAAAAAAAAAGAATATATATAGAGGCTGATCCATTATTAACAAGGATATCTAAGGTAAAGTAAAATAAAATTTACTGAGGTCAAATTAAGGCTTGCGATTGTTTAAAATTATGTAACTGGTCAATGAATTGAATAAAATGAATAAACTAGTACAAAATAAATTAATATCTAAACTTAAAAGATGTTTAAAAAAAGGTCAAGAGTCAAGATGTAATAAAATAGTAAAATAAATTAACGTTTTAAAATT
>NW_017100846.1:75367-79565 GCF_001263275.1 Habropoda laboriosa
GTTGTGTTTGTTACAACTTTCAACGTCCCCCAGGGCGCCTCCAGCACGGGCCAGCCACCCACACTGTGACGGCTGTCGCATTGTTCGCGCGTATTTCCTTGGCCTGTTGCTTTTTAAGGCAATCTAGGCTTTACCAACGTGATATTCACGAGAGAAGCTCGTCGACCAGGTAAGGTTTAGTCCTCTCGCTACACCCTGTTTACCCACCCCTCATGCTATTCCTATTTTTCAGGACAGTTCAGATTGCTGAACACACCAGGGTGGAACCACGCGCGATCAACCTCCATTTTTTACAGGTATTACCCTGGGTGAGTCCTCATTATGGTTTCTCACCCAGGATTCATTTACTTTTTCCATTGCGCAGTGGCTGTATGCAGACTGAAATAGTCTGCGTACAGTTTACGCAGCCAATTTTCTTTTATGTACACTCCTGGGTGGGCCCTCCTTATGGCTTCCCATCCGGAGTATACTCTTTTTTCTTGTACTACAATCCTGTTGCTTTTTTCTTTTCCTGGTGACTGTGCAAGACCACATCACGGTACTCTCACAGCACCCTTCTTTCCTCGGCTGTCACTCAGCCACACCATTAATAAATAAATAAATAATTTGAAACCGTTCGCAGGTGTAATGTGGAGCCCTCCCTGAGGCTTTTAGGCAACCCTGGCCGCTATTTAACGAAAACTCAAGGATACCTATACATCAGGTAAGGCCTCGTCCAATCACTACCGTTACATATTCATATTCATCAACCCAAAATTTATTTTTTAGGACTCGATCGGGTTGTGGGCCGCTCCAGGGACAACTCCACCCCCGCATCGTTACTCCGGTATTTCCACCCTGCTCGGGCGATCGTTCCCGAGCAGGGCTTCGTCAATATTTTTAAAACTTAAACTTTATACCTAAAAAGGCATCTCCGACGTTCCATTAATTTCTTCTTTTCTTTTTTGTAGGCTTAGAGAGGGATTTCGACCTTCCCTCTCTCTCTACTCTCCTCTCCGTATCTTCTCTTGCCCGCTGTATCTTGCAGAGGTATGATGTCACCTCTGCCCAGTTTGCTTTATTTTCAGTCATTACCCTAACGATTTTTCGGGCGTGAAATTCCCCTCGTATAGGCTGTCCATTTTGATTCTATCGGCCGCGCTCGCATCACATTTAAAAATGGCGTGCTCGGCATCGTCATTTCCCTGTCTGCACGCGAGGTAGCGGTCAGTAGTCCTCTTCTTTCTACGACAGAGGTATGACCCGAAACTCCCATGCCCAGTCAACGCCTGGGTTACATGGAAGGTAAGGGCCATACCCCTGTCTCGCTTCGTCCATGTTTCGATGTTTGGGATAAGCCGCCTCGTCCACGCAGCGTTGTTTCCTAACGCCCCTGCCATTCCTCTTGGACGAGGACGGCCTCCCTGTCCATGCTTTTTTGGTCGCTCTTTTTCATGTACCGCGAGTCGCGGAGCCGGACGCGCAAATCCATCGGCTCGACACCCGCGAGCACCCCGACGGCGTCCGCCGACACCGTACGATACACCCTGACGACGCGTATCAGGGCAGTCCTCTGTGCGGACACCAGAGCTGCCCGGTGGTTGCCTCCCTTTGTACTTTTTGCCGCCCATACTGGGACGGCGTACATAATTACACTTTCCCAGACGTGATAGTAGAAATACCTGCCCCCCCCCCCCCCCCCCCCCCGCCCCAGGTGTTTCGAGAAAGAGCATCGGCCGTCCAGCCAGACCCCCAGATACTTGACCTCAGTGCTCAACGGAATGCTGCAGCCCAGGATGACAAGCTCCTTTACAGCGGGGCAACGCGACCCCGACAGCTGCAGCATTTCCGTCTTCTCCACTGCAAGCGTTAACCACTTTTTTCGGAGCCAACCGGATACCTTATCCATCGTGGTTCTAAGGTTCCGCTGAACGCCCTCGTAGCTGTAGTTTGATACAAGTACAGCCACGTCGTTGGCGTAGGCGACCAGGCTCACCCCGGGAACCACGATGCTCAATAAACCATCATATACCAGGTTCCATAATAACGGCCCTATTATGGGAACCATGGGGCACGTCGCCGAACACGCTCATCTGCAAACTCTCTGTGGACCTGTGGTATTGTAGACTTGCCCTTGCGGAAGCCGTACTGCTCTTTGGCAAGTCCGTCCGCGCCGATTCGTTCATCGATTTTCCTTTTTAGGAATTTTTCCCACACTTTGCTTAGGGGGGAGAGCACGCAGATGGGTCGATACGTGCTCGGATCCCCCGCCTGCTTTCCAGGCTTCGGGATGAGGACCAGACGTGCCCTCTTCCATTCGCTCGGCATTTTTCCGCCGTTCCATAACCTGCACAGAAGACTACGAAGATGCTGCGGGTGTCGTTTTGCTATGGCATGGACCGCGTCTGGCGGGACGCAGTCCATACCCGTTGCTTTCTTCAGGGCGGCCCCCCGACTGCCTCGCGGACGTCCTCGATGCTAACCTGCTCGAGAGTCAGGTCGTCCCTTACTAGGTGACCCGAGTCCATCGACACCTCCTCCGTCGGTTCCGTGGCGAAAAGGCCGGCGATCGAGTCCCTGGCCTCCTCGCGCGTCGGCGCTATGCTGGTACTCTTCTCCTGATATTTCTTCATGAGGACCCGGTAGGGTTGCCCCCACGGGTCCTCGTTTAGCGTCTCGACGAACCCGCGCCACTTTTCTCGTTTCTTCTTTCTGGTCAGGGCGTGCAAGGCCGCTCTTGCCGCCCTGTATTATTGAAGCAGCCCCTGGACCGCCTCTGTCGTTTTTCCGCGATGCCGGTGGAGTCTTCGCCGGGATTGCACCGCGTGCCTTCTGGCCTCGGCGGTCTCCGGCGTCCACCAAGAGGGACCGGCTTGCGATACCCCGCGTACGGTTTCCGTTCTCTCATGGTCTCGCAGGACGCGCAATACACCGCGTTGTGCCATGAGACCAAGTCGTCCCTGTTCCAGGCCTCCTCCTTCCCCTGGAGGTCCCCGGTAAGCGCATCGTACGCCTCCAGGAACCTGTCCTCGTTCCAGGAAGAGGGAAGAAACCCGTGCGGCCTGGAGCGCGCAGCCGCAGTCTTACGCACTACCCCGACTTCATGGACGAAGTACAGATGATCCGACGTCGTGTACAGATCGGACACAAAACTACGTACAATGCTACCTACGATTTTCGGGGATCCGAAGGCAACGTCGATCTTGGATCGCGCGTTCCTTCGGCAGAAGGTGTAGCTCTCTTTTGTTTCCACGACCGCAAAACTCAACCTGTTCACGGTTTCCAGGAGAATACAACCCTTTCGGTCTGTGGTCATGGACCCCCATGCCGCGGACTTGGCGTCAAAATCGCCGGCGACGGGGACGCCGCCCTTTCCCCGCCTACACGTCTTCTCTAGCTCGTCCAGGAAGTTTCCATAGGCGTCGGCATCGATGTTCGGGGAAACGTAGCACCCGACGATCGCTAGACCGTCGAGTTCAACCGCCACGATTCCTCTCACACTCTCCGACTTGTCCACCTTCACCGGCCTGCATTTATTCACGATGATAATAATGGCGTCACCCCAAGGGCCGTCGGAGTACCAGCCCCATTGGACCCTGTAGGGCTCAGCCACCACCACCACATCCGCGTCGAGCGAGCCGATGCTCTTCTCGAGTAGATCTAGCGCCAATCTGCACCTGTTCAGCTTAACCTGAAGCAGGCGCAGTCTTTACAAGTCTGCTCGTGTCAATCTCGCCCCCTCTCCGCGCGGGGCACCGCAAGTCCGCGACCACATCTCGTGGTTCGCGTCCCTCTTTAGGGAGGCGCAGACCGGGCATTTAGGACTGCTCCTGCAGTCCCTCGCCCACTGGCCCTCCCCTCCGCATCTTCTGCAGGTGTTCCGTCCCAACGAGACTTAAG
This sequence comes from Habropoda laboriosa, assembly GCF_001263275.1. Classification (NCBI taxonomy): domain Eukaryota; kingdom Metazoa; phylum Arthropoda; class Insecta; order Hymenoptera; family Apidae; genus Habropoda; species Habropoda laboriosa. The sequence goes on from NW_017100846.1 coordinate 79,247, forward strand.
GCCCTCGGCACTCGCGGCTCTTATGCCCGGCGGCCTGACACCTGTAACACCTCTTACTTTTGGAGGGCATGCGTACTCGCCCTTGCATCGTCATCGACCTTGCCCTCACCTCCTCCGAGCTCGATCAGGAGGTCTCCGTCCCTCGTGGACCTGACTCTCCTAATCTCCCCAATGTCTCCACGCGTACCGGCGACGACATCGTGGTACATATCGGCGGGCTTCTCTTCCCCCTTGTTTTTTACGAGGACCGCGGGACAGCTTAATGTCCCTCGCTGCGAGGCCCTTCGGCCTTTGCTGTGTCGGTGCTGTCGGTGGCGGA
>NW_017100846.1:89526-90021 GCF_001263275.1 Habropoda laboriosa
ACACATAAGAATACACATAGGAGTTGTTATACTAACGTTTACACTACTCAGGACTCTTTACAAGCAGTTCGCAAGCAGTTTGCGAACAATTATAATTTACTAATATGTTAAAAATTTTACTAATAAAAGGTTCGTATGTGTTGAAGGTTCTGGGGTATCAATTTGTTGTCCCTCACAGTCCTCTTACCAGAAGACCATCGTCTTCCCCACTCCGTGGCCAGACCCTTCGCGAACAATATTCTTATTTTTAAAGCAATACAACGTCGGGCTGCTTGCCATCCTTAAACTTTCTCCTGCCTTCTTCTAAACAATCAACTTTGTAATATCCTGTAATTTATTTAATTTCTTATAATTGCTCCTATATTTTTTAATTATGTATCATCTTAGAATTTTCCATAATGTTTTGTAAATCCTTTTATGTAATGTTTTTTGGGTGTCTTATATTTAATAGATATAGTAAAGACATAATAAAGTGTGGATGTATGTAAATATGTA
>NW_017100847.1:0-479 GCF_001263275.1 Habropoda laboriosa
CGCGGAGAACTACTATATCCATGTGCGACGTTATATGTGTATGTTTGCTTCGTTTACGAGTATTTACGGAAACGTTTGAACTTTGAATAACAAAGCATACTTTTGTATTCGGTACCAAAAACAGGTAAGATTTCGTTGGGAACATTTATTTGTTCGAATTATTTCTAACGACGACATATTTAATTATTTGTATCTTCCCCCACTTCGTAGTTCGAAAATTCGACGCCGGCATCCAGAATGAACTGCAGAATCGTACTCCATTTAGAGTACGAGTATCGTCCCGGTATGTTACGTGAAAATCGCTAAGAAATACTATCTCCGAGCGCGTCGTTATATGTGCATATTCGCTTCGTTTAACTGGTACACGGGAACCTTTTGAGGTAATGAAAAAACAAGAACAAACCACACCTTTGTACTCGGTAACAAAAAAAGGTAAGATTTCATTGTCAACATTTATTTGTTGGAATTATTTCTAACGA
>NW_017100848.1:0-8763 GCF_001263275.1 Habropoda laboriosa
ACTACCTCCAAGCGCGACGTTATATGTGTACATTCGCTTCGTTCAACAGTAACACCGGATCTGTTTGAGCTTTCAATAACAAAACACATTTGTATTCGGTATAAAAAAATAGTAAGACTTCGTTGGTCACATTTAGTTTTAGGAATTATTTTTAACGTAGAAATATTTAATTATCTGTATTTTCCCCCACCATCGTTGTTCGAAATTTCGATGCCGATGTCCAGAATGCATAGCAGAATCGTACCCCATTTCGAGTACGAGTATCGTACCGGTACGCTACGTGAATATCGCGAAGAAATACTATCTCCATGAGCGACTTTATATGTGTATATTCTCATTGTTTAATGGTAACACAGGAATCGTTTCAGCCATTGAGAAAACATACCACAACTTTGTATTCGGTACAAAAAATGGTAAGATTTCGTTTGATGCATTTAGTTGAGGAATTATATTTAAAGTCGAAATATTTAGGTATCTGTATTTTCCCCCACCATCGTTGTTCGAAAATTCGAAGCCACGTCCAGAATGCACAGCGGAATCAAACACCATTATAGTACGAGTGTCGTACCGGTACGTTTCGTGAAAATCGCCAAGAAATACTATGTCGAAGCGAGACGTTATATGTGTATATTCGCTTTGTTTAACAGTAACACCGGAACCGTTTGAGCTTTTGAAAAAACAAACCACACCTTTGTATTCGGTATCAGAAAAAGGTTAGATTTCGTTGGTCACATTTAGTTTTAGGAATTATTTTTAATGTCGAAATATTTTGTTATCTGTATTTGCCCCCACCATCGTAGTTTTAAAATTCGACGTCGTCGTCCAGAATGCATAGTAGAATCGTACGCCATTTATAGGACGAGAATCGTCCCAGTATGATATGCGAAGTTCGCGAAGAAATACTATAACAATGTGCGACGTTATATGTGAATATTCGCTTCGTTTAACAGTAACACCGGAAATGTTTGAGCTATTGAAATGACAAACCCAAACTTTGTATTCGGTACCAAAAAAAAAGGTAAGATTTCGTTGTTCGCATTTAGTTTTAGCAATTATTTTTAGCACGAAATATTTAATTATTTGTATTTTCCCCCACATCGTAGCTCGAAAATTCGTCGCCGGCGTCCAGATTGCATAATAGAATCGTACGCCATTTAGAGTACGAGTATCGCCCCAGTATGTTATGTGAATATCGCGAAGAAATACTATCTCCATGAGCGACGTTGTATGTGTATATTCGCTTCGTTTAACTGGTACACGGGAACCGGTTGAGGTAATGAAAAAACAAACCACAAATTTATTCGGTACCTAAAAAAGGTGAGATTTCTTTGGTCACATATTATTTTAGGAATTATTTTTAAAGTCGAAATATATAATTATCCGTATTTTCCCCACCATAGTAGTTCTTATATTCGACGCCGTCATCCAGAATGCATAGCAGAATCGTACTTCATTTAGAGTACGAGTATCGCCGCAGTAGTTTATGTTAATGTCGTGGCGAACAACTATCTCCTAGCCGACGTTATAATTGTTTATTCGCTTCGTTTAACAGTAACACGGCAACCGTGTGAGATATTGAAGAACCAAGCACACCATTATATTCGGGATCGTAAAATTTTAAGATTTCCTTGGTACATTTAGCTGAAGGAATTATATTTAAAGTCGACATATTTAATAATATGGTTTTTCCCCCACTTCGTAGCCCGAAAATTACACTCCGATGTCCAGAATGCATAGCAGAAATGTACTCCGTTTAGAGTACGAGTACCGTACCAGTACGTTACGTGAAAATCGCGAAGAAATAATATCTCTAGCCTGACGTTATATGTTTATTTTCGATTCGTTTAACTGTAACACGTAAAACGTTTGAGCACTAGAAAAAACAAACCACAACTTTGTATTCGGTACCAAAAAAAGGTAAGGTTTCGTTGGTCACATTTTGCTTTAGGAGTTAATTTTATCGCCGAAATATTTAATTATCTGTATTTGCCCACACCATCGAAGTTCTTATATTCGACGCCGCCCTCCAGAATGCACTGCAGAACCGTACGACGTTTAGAGTACGACAATTGCCGCAGAATGTTATGTGCAAGTCGTGAAGAACTACTATCGCCCAGCCGATGTTATAGTTGTATATTCCCTTCGTTTAACTGTAACAGTGCAACCGTGTGATATATTGAAGAACCAAGCACACCTTTATATTCGGGATCAAGAAATTGTGAGATTTCGTTGGGGACATTTATTTGTTGGAATTGTTTCTAACGACGAAATATTGGATTATTTGTGTTTTCACCCACATCGTAGTTCAAAAATTCGACGCCGGCGTCCAGGTTGCATGGAAGTACCGTACACCATTTAGAGAAGGTGAATCGTCCTAGTATGATATGCGAAGGTCGGTAAGAACGACTATAACCATGAGCGGCGTTTCATGTGAATATTCGCTTCGTTTAACTGTAACAGGGCAGCGTTTGAGCTATTGAAAAAACAAAGCACACCTTTGTATTCGGTATCACGAAATGGTAATATTTCGTTGGTCACTTTTAGTATTAGGAATTATTATTAAAGTCGAAATATTTAATTATCTTTATTTGCCCCCACCATTGTAGTTCGAAAATTCTTCGCTAATGTCCAGAATGCATAGCAGAATCGTACTCCATTTAGAGTACGAGTATCGTACCGGTAGGTTACGTGAAAACCGCGAAGAAATACTGTCTCCAAGCGCGACGTTATAGGTGTGAATTCGTTTTGCGTAACAGTAACACGGGACCTTTTGATCTATTGAAAAAACAGACCACACCTTTGTATTCGGTACCAAAACAAAGGTAAGATTTCGTTGGGGACATTTATTTTTTGGAATTATTTCTATCGACGAAATATTGGATTATTTGTGTTTTCACCCACATCGTAGTTCGATAATTCGACGCCGGCGTCCAGAATGCATGGCAAAACCGTACGCATTTAGAGAAGGTGGATCGTTCCAGTATGATATGAGAAGGTCGCGAAGAAATACTATAACCACGTGCGACGTTACATGTGTATATACGCTTCGAATAACAGTAACACGGGAACCGTTTTCGCTATTGAACGGACGAACAACACCTTTGTATTCGGTATCAAAAAAAAGTAAGATTTCGTTGGGAACATGTATTTGTGGGGAATACTTTTAAAGTCGAAATATTTAGTTACGTGTATTTGCCCCCACCATCGTTGTTCGAAAATTCGACGCCGATGTCCAGACTGCTTAGCAGAATCGTACGCCATTTTGAGGATGAGAATCGTACCAGTACGTTTCGTGCAAATCGCGAAGAAATACTATCTCCAAGCGCGACGTAATATGCGTAAATTCGCATCGTTTAACAGTACCGCGGAAATCGTTTGTGCTTTGAATAACAAACCACACCTTTGTATTCGGTAGCAAAAAATGGTAAAATTTCGTTGGGAACATTTAATTGTTGGTATTATTACTAACGACGTAATATTTAATTATCTGCATTTTCCCAAACACCGTATTTCGAAAATTCGACGCCAATGTCCAGAATGCATAGCAGAAATGTCCTCCATTTAAAGTATGATTACCGCACCGGTATGATGCGTGAGAATCACGAAGAAGTAATATCTCTAAGCGTGACGTTATATGTGTATATTCGCTTCGTTTAACAGTAACACGGCAGTCGTGTCAGATATTGAAAAACCAAGCAAAAACTTTGCCTTTGGTCCAAAAAATGAAAGGTTTCGTTGGTCACATTTAGTTTTAGGAACTATTTTTAATGTCGAAATATATTTAATTATCTGTATTATACCCCACCATCGTAGTTCGAAAATTCGACACCGGTGTCCAGAATGCATAGCAGAAGCAAACCCCATTTAGAGTACGAATATCGCCGCAGTAGGTTATGTTAAAGTGGCGAAGGACTACTATCGCGTAGCCGACGTTATCGGTGTATATTCGCTTCGTTTAACAGTAACACGGCAACCGTGTGAGCTATTGAAATAACAAACCCAAACTTTGTATTCCGTACCAAAAGAAAAGGTAAGATTTCGTTGGTCACATTTAGTTTTAGGAATTCTTTATAAAGTTGAAATATTTACTTATCTGTATTTGCCCCCACCAAAGTAGTTCGAAAATTCGGAACCGATGTCCAGAATGCATAGCAGAATCATACTCTATTTTGAGTACGAGTATCGTACCTGCACGTCACGTTAAAATCGCGAAGAACTACTAGCACCTAGCTGACGTTATATTTGGATATTCGCTTCGTTTAACAGTAACCGGGCAACGTTTAAGCTATTGAAAAAACAAAGCACACCTTTGTATTCCGTATTAAGAAAAGGTAATATTTCGTTGGTCACATTTAGTTTTAGGAAATATTTTTAACGTCGAAATATTTAATTATATGTATTTTCCTCCCACATCATAGTTCGAAAATTCGACGCCGGCGTCCAATATGCATAGCAGAACCGTACGCCATTTAGAGGAAGAGAATCGTCACGGTATGATTTGCGAAGGTCGCGCAGAACTACTATAACCATGTGCGACGTTATATGTGTTTATTCGCTTCGTTTAACGGTAACAACGGAAACGTTTGAAATTTGAATAACTGAGCATACCTTTGTATACGGTACCAAAAACAGGTAAGATTTCTTGGGAAAATTTAATTGTTGGAATTATTTCTAACGACGACATATTTATTTATTTGTATTTTCCCCCACTTTGTAGTTCGAAAATTCGACGCCGGCGTCCAGAATGCATAACAGAATCAAACACCATTAGAGTACGAATACGCTGCAGTATGTTATGTTAATGACGCGAAGACCTACTATCGCCTAGCCGATGTAATATGTGTATTTTCGCTTCGTTTAACGGTATGACCGGAACCGTTTGAGCTTTGAATAACAAAGCACACCTCTGTATTCTGTATCAAAAAATGGTAAGATTTCGTTGGTCACATTTAGTCTAGAACTTATTTTTAACGTCGAAATATTTAATTATCTGTATTTTCCCCCACATCGTAGCCCGAAAATTCGACGGCGGATTCCAGAATTCATAGCAGAATCATACTACATTTCGAGATCCCAAATCGTACCGGTACGTTACGTGCAAATCGCGAAGAATTACTAGCTCCAAGCGCGACGTTATATTGTATATTCGTCTTGTTCAACAGTATCACGGGACCTGTTGATCTATTGAAAAAACAGATCACACCTTTGTATTGGGTACCAAAAAAAGGTAAGATTTCGTTGGGAACATTCCGATGTAGGGATTATTTTGAAAGTCGATATAATTAATTATATGCATTTGACACACTATCGTAGTTCGTAAATTTGACGCCGACGACCAGTATGCATAGCAGAATCATACACCATTTAGACTACTAATATCGCCGCAGTAGGTTATATGAAAGTCGCGATGAACTACTATCTCATAGCCGATGTTTTATTTGTATATTCGCTTCGTTTAACAGTAACACGTGAACTGTTTGAGCTATTGAAATCACAAACGACAAATTTGTATTCGGTACCAAAGAAAGGTAAGATTTCGTTGGTCTGATTTAGTTTTAGGAATCATTATTAACGTCGGCACCGTTTGAGATTTGAATAACAAAGCACACCTTTATATTCGGGACCAAAAAAAAGGTAAGATTTCGTTGGATACATTTAGCTGAAGGAATAATTTTAAAAGTGAAATATTTCATTAAGTGTACTTGCCCACACCATCGTTCTTCGAAAATTCGACGCCATGTCCAGAATGCATAACAGAATCAAACACCATTAGAGTACGAATACGCTGCAGTATGTTATGTGGCATATTTGCTTCGTTTCACAGTATCTCCGGAACCGTTTTAGCTTTGAATAACCAAGCACACCTCTATATTCGGGGTCGAAAAATTGTACGATTTATTGCACACATTTAACCGAAGGTATTATTTTTAAAGTCGAAATATATAATTATTTGTATTTTCCCCCACATCGTAGATTGAAAAGTCGACGTCGGCATCCAGAATGCATAGCCGAATCAAACACCATTAGAGTACGAATATCGCCGCAGAATGTTATGTGAATGCTGCGAAGAACTACTATCGCCCAGCCGACGTTATAGGTGTATATTCGCTTCGTTTAACAGTAACACGGCAACCGTGTGAGATATTGAAAAAACAAAACACAGCTTTATCTTCGGGATCAAAAAATTGTGAGATTTCGCAGGATACATTTAGCTGAAGGAATTATATTTTTAGTCCAAATATTTAATTATCTATATTTAACCTCAAAATCGTAGTTCGATAATTCGACGCCGGTGTCCAGAATGCATAGCGGAATCACGCCTTTTAGAGTACGAGTATCGCCGCAGTATGTTATGTGAATATCGCGAAGAACTACTGTCACCTATACGACGTTATATGTGTATATTCGCTTCGTTTAACGGTAACGCGGCAACCGTGCGAGGTATTGAAGAACCAAGATCACCTTAATATAAGGGATCAAAAAATTCTAAGACTTCGTTAGTCACATTTAGTTTTAGCAATTATTTTTATGTCGAAATATTTAATTAACTGTATTTTCCACCACTTCGTAGTTCGGTATTTCGACGCCGTCGTCCAGAATGCATAGCGGAATCTAACACCATTAGAGTACGAATATCGCCGCAGTATGTTATGTTAATGACGCGAAGAACTACTATCGCCTAGCCGTCGTTATAGGTGAATATTCGCATCGTTTAACAGCATCACGGCAACCGTGTGAGATATCGAAGAAGCGGACACACCTTTATATTGGGGGTGCAAAAATTGTAAGATTTATGGTTTACATTTAGCTAAAGGAATTATATTTAATGTCGAAATATTTAATTTTCTGTATTTGCCCCTAACATCGTAGTTCGAAAATTCGGCGCCGATGTCCAGAGTGCATAGCAGAATCGTACTCCATTCAGAATGCGAGTATCTTACCGGTACATTACGTCAAATTCGCGAAGAAATACTATCTCCAAGCTATCTTTATATGTGCATATACGCATCGATTAAAGGTAACACGGGAACCGAGTGAGATATTGAAGAACCAGACACACGCTTATATTCGTGACCAAAAAATTCTAAGATTTCGATGCATACATTTAGCTGTAGGAATTATCTTTAAAGTGGAAATATTTAGTTATCTGTATATTCCCCCACCATCGTAGTTCGAAAATTCGACGCCGGCGTCCATAATGCATACCAGAACCGTACGCCATTTAGTGTAGGAGAATCGTCCCAATATGATATGCGAAGGTCGCGAAGAAATACTATAACCATGTCCGACGTTATATGTGGATATTCGCATCGTTTAACAGTAACACGGCAACGTATGAGCTATTGGAAAAACAAAGCGCACCTTTGTATTCGGTACCAAAAGAAGGTAAGGTTTCGCTAGATATATTTAGCTGAAGGAATTATTTTTAAAGTCGAAATATTTAATTATCTGTATTTGCCCCCACTATCGCAGTTCTAAAATTCGACGCCGACGTCCAGAATGCATAGCAGAATCGTACGCCTTTTGGAGTCCGTGTATCGCACAAGTATGTTATGTGAAACTCGCGAATAACTACTATCACCTAGCCGACGATATATTTGTATATTCGCTTCGTTTAACAGCAACACTGCAACCGTGTAAGATATTGAAGAACCACGCACACTATTATAATCGGGATCAAATAATTATAAGTTTTTGATGCATACATTTAGCTGAAGCAATTATTTTTAACGCCGAAATATTTAATTATCTGTATTTGCACCCACAGTCGTCGTTCGAAAATTCGACGCCGATTTCCAGAATGCTTAGCAGAATCGTACTCCATTTAGAGAACGTGTATCGTACCGGTAAGTTACGTGACAATCGCGAAGAAATACTATCACCAAGCGCCACGTAATATGTGTATATTCGCTTCGTTTAACAGTAACACGGGAACCATTTGAGCTATTGAAAAAACAAATCACACCTTTGTATTCGGTACCAAAAAAAGGTAAGGTTTCGTTGGGAACATTTTCTTGTTGGAATTCTGTCTAACGACGAAATATTTAGTTTTTTGTATTTTCCCCCATATCGTAGTGAGAAAATTCGACGCAGATGTCCAGAGTGCATAGCAGAATCGTACTCTATTTCGAGTACGAGTAACGTACCGATACGTTACGTGAAAATCGCGAAGAAACACTATCTCCAAGCGAGATATTATATGTGTATAATCGCTTCGTTTAACAGTAACAGGGGACCGTTTGAGCGAAGGAAATAACAAACCACACCTTTGTATTCGCTACCAAAAGAAGATACGATATCGTTGGGAACATTTATTTGTTGGAATTATTTCTAACGACGAAATATTTAATTATTTGTATTTTCCCCCACTTCGTAGTTCGAAAATTCGACGCCGGCGTCCAGAATGCATAGCAGAATCATTCTCTATTTTGATTACGAGTATCGTACCGGTACGTTACGTGAAAATCGCGAAGAAATACTACCTCCATGCGCGACGTTATATGTGTGTATTCGCTTCGTTTAACAGTTACACAGGAACAGTTTGGGCTGTTGAAAAAACAAACCACACATTTATTTTCTGTATCACAAAAAGTGAGATTTCGTTGGTCACATTTAGCATTAGGAATTATTAGTATCGTCGAAATATATAATTATATGTCAGTCGAAATATTTAAGTATCTGTGTTTTCGCCCACATCGTTGCTCGAAAATTCGAAGCCGTTGTCCAGAATGCGTAGCGAAATCGTACTCCATTTAGAGTACG
>NW_017100848.1:13196-19429 GCF_001263275.1 Habropoda laboriosa
TTTAACAGTAACACGGGAACCGTTTGAGCTATTGAAAAAACAACCCACACGTTTGTATTGTGTACCAAAAAAAGGTATGGTTTCGTTGGGAACATTCAGTTGTTGGAATTATTTTGAAAGTCAATATAATTAATTATCTGCATTGACACACCATCGTAGTTCGTAAATACGACGCCCATGTCCAGAATGCATAGCAGAAAAGTACACCATTTCGAGTATGAGTACCGTAGCGGTAGGTTATGTGAAAATCGCGAAGGAATACTATCTCCCAGCGTGACGTTATATATGTATATTCGCTTCGTTTAACAGTAACACCGGAACGGTTTGAGCTTTGAATAACACAGTACACATCTGTATTCGGTATCAAAAAATGGTAAGATTTCGTTGGTCACATTTAATTTTAGGAATTATTATTAACGTCGAAATATTTAATTATCTGTATTTTCCCCCACAATCGTAGTTCGAAAATTCGGCGCCGAAGTACAGAATGCATAGCAGATATCATACTACATTTCGGGAGCCAAAATCGTAGCGGTAGGTTACGTGCAAATCGCGAAGAACTACTATCTCCAAGCGCGACGTAATAGGTGTATATTCGCTTCGTTTAACTGTAACACGGCAACCGTGTGTGTTATTCAAGAACCAAGCACACCTTTATAATCGGGATCAATAAAATGTAAGATTTCGTTATATACATTCAGCTAAAGGAATTATATTTATAATCGAAATATTTATATTATCTGTATTTTCCCCCACCATCGTAGTTCGCAAATACGACGCCGATGTACACAATGCATTGCATAATCGTACTCCATTTAGAGTACGAGCATCATACCGGTACGTCTCGTGGTATGCGCGAAGAAATACTATCTCCAAGCGCGACGTTATATGTGTATATTCTCTTCGTTTAACAGTAACACGGCAACCGTGTGAGATATTGAAGAACCAAGCACACCTTGGTATTCGGCCTTCGTGTAACATTAACACGGCAACCATGTGAGATATTGAAGAACCGAGCACACCTTTGTATTCGGTATCAAAAAGGGGTTAGATTTCGTTGGGAATATTTATTTGTTGCGATTATTTTTAATGTCGAAATATTTAGTTATGTGTATTTGCCCCCACCATCGCTGTTCGAAAATTCGACGCCGATGTCCCGAATGTATAGCAGAAATGTACTCCATTTTGAGTACGAGTATCGTATGGTACGTTACGTGAAAATCGCGAAGAAATACCATCTCCAAGCGCGACGTAATATGTGTATATTCTCTTCGTTTAACAGTAACACGGCAACCGTGTGAGATACTAAAGAACCAAGCACACCTTTGTATTCGGTATCAAGAAATGGTTATATTTCGTTGGACACATTTAGTTTGAGGTATAATTTTTAACGTAGTAATATTTAATTATATGTATTTTCCCCCACATCGTAGTTCGAAAATTGGATGCCGGAGTCAGAATGCATAGCATAATCGTACTCCATTTCGTGTACGAGTATCGTACCGGTACGAGACGTGAAAATCGCGAAGAAATACTATCTCCAAGCGCGACGTTATAGGTGTATATTCGTTTTGTTTATCAGTAAAACTGGACCTATTGATCTATTGAAAAGACAGACCACACCTTTGTATTCGGTACCCAAAAAAGGTAAGATTTCGTTGGGTTCATTTATTTGTGTGAATTATTTCTAACGACGAAATACTGAATTATATGTGTTTTCCCCCACATCGTAGTTCGAAAATTCGACGCCGATGTCCAGAATGCATAGCAGAATCGTACGCCATTTAGTGAAGGTGAATCGTCCCAGTAGGATATGCGAAGGTCGCGAAGAAATACCATCTCCAAGCCCGACGTTGTATGTGTATATTCGCTTCGTTTAACAGTAACACGGGAACCGTTTGAGCTATTGAAAAAACAAACCACAAATTTGAATTCGGTACCAAAAAAAGGTAAAATTTCGTTGGTAATATTTGTTTTAGGAATTATTATGAACGTCGAAATAATTAATTATCTGTGTATTCCCCCACCCTCGTAGTTTGAAAATTCGATGCCGACGTCCAGAATGCATAGCAGAAGCAAATACCGTTTAAAGTACGGATATCGCCGCAGTAGGTTATGTGAAAGTCGCGAAGAACTACTATCGCCAAGACGACGTTATATACGTATATTCGCTTCCTTTAACAGTAACACGGGAACCGTTTGAGCTATTGAAAAAACAAACCACACCTTTGTATTCGGTTCCATAAAAAGGTAAGATTTCGATGGGAACGTTTATTTGTAGGGAATATTTTTTATGACGAAATATTTAATTATCTGTATTTGCCCCCACCATCGTAATTCTAAAATTCGTCGCCGTCGTTCAGAAAACATAGCAGATTCGTACGCCATTTAGATGACGACAATTGCCGCAGTATGTTATGTTAATGTCGCGAAGAACTACTATCGCCTAGCCGTTGTTATAGGTGTATATTCGCTTCGTTTAACAGTAACACGGCAACTGGGTGAGATATTGAAGAAACAAGCACACCTTCATATACGGGATCAAATAATTAGAAGATTTCGTTGGATACATTTAGTTGAGGAAATTATATTTAAAGTCGAAATGTTTAATTATCTGTATTTTCCCCCACATCGTAGTTCGAAAATTCTGCGCCGATGTCCGGAATGCATAGCAGAATCGTACTCCATTTAGAGTACGAGTATCGCACCGGTACGTGACGTGAAACTCGGGAAATAATACTACCTCCATGCGCGACGTTATTCGTGTATATTTGCTTCGTTTAACTGTAACAGGGCAACGTTTGAGCTATTGAAAAAACAAAGCACACCGTTGTATTCGGTATCAAGAAATGGTTATATTTCGTTGGTCACATTTAGTTTGTATTTAATTATCTGTATTTTCGCCCATCATCGTAGATTTAAAATTACACGCCGACCTCCAGAATGCATAGTAGAATCAAAAACCATTTAGAGGACGAGAATCGTCCCAGTATGATATGCGAAGGTCGAGAAGAAATACTATAACCATGTGCGACGTTATATATGTACATTCGCTTGGTTTAACAGTTACACGGGACCTTTTGATCTATTAAAATTACAGACCACACCTTTGTATTTGGTACCAAAAAAAGGTAAGATTTCGTTGGGAACATTTATTTGTTGGAATTATTTCTAACGACGAAAAATTTAATTATTTGTGTTATCCCCCACATTATAGTTCGAAAATTGGACGCCGGCGTCCAGAACGCATGGCAAAACCGTACGGCATTTAGAGATGGTGAATCGTCCGAGTATGATATGCGAAGGTCGCGGAGAACTACCTTAACCATGTGCGATGTTATATGTGTATATTCGCATCGTTTAACAGTAACGCCGGAACCGTTTGAGCTTTGAATAACAAAGCACACCTTTGTATTTGGTATAAAAAAATGACAAGATTTCGTTGGTCACATTTAGTTTTAAGAATTATTATTAACGTCGAATTATTTAATTATCTGTATTTTCCCCCACTATCGAAATTCGAAAATTCGGCGCCACGCCCAGAATGCATAGCAGAATCAATCTCCATTAGAGTACGAATATCGCCGCAGTATGTTATGTGAAAGGCGCGAAGAAGTACTATCGCCTAGCCGACGTTATAGGTGTCCATTCGCTTCGTTTAAGAGTAACAAACCAACCGGGTAAGATATTGAAGAACCAAGCACACCTTTATATTCGGGATTAAAATATTGTCAGATTTCGTTGTATACATTTAGCTGAAGGAACAATTTTTACAGTGAAATATTTCATTAAGTGTATTTGCCCACACCATCGTAGTTCTTATATTCGAAGCCGTAGTACAGATTGAATAGGAAAATCGTACGCTATTTAGAGTACTAATATCGCCGCAGTAGGTTATGTGAAAGTCGCGAAGAACTACTATCGCCTAGCCGATGTTATTCTTGTATATTCCCTTCGTTTAACAGTAACACGGGAACCGTTTGAGCTATTGAAAAAACAAACCACAGCTACGTTTTCGGTACCAAAAAAAGGTAAGATTTCGTTGGGAACATTTATTTGTTTGAATTATTTCTAACGACGAAATATTTTAATATTTGTGTTTTCCCCCACATCGTAGTTCGAAAATTCGATGCCGGCGTCCAGAATGCATGGAAGAAACGTACACCATTTAGAAAAGATGAATCGTCCTAGTATGATATGCGAAGGTCGGTAAGAACGTCTATAACCATGTGCGGCGTCACATGTGAATATTCGCTTCGTTTAACAGTAACAGGGCAGCGTTTGAGCTATTGAAAAAACAAAGCACACCTTTGTATTCGGTATCAAGGAATGGTAATATTTCGTTGGTCACATTTAGATTTAGGAATTAATATTAACGCCGAAATATTTAATTATCTGTATTTGCCCCCACCATCGTAGTTCGAAAATTCTACGTCGATGCCGAGAATGCATAGCAGAATCGTACTCCATTTATAGAACGAGCATCGCACCGGTACGTTACTTGAAAATCGCAAAGATATACTATCTCCAATCGTGACGTTATAGGTGTATATTCGCTTCGTATAACAGTAACAAGGGAACCGTATTAGCTATTGAACAAACGAACAACACCTTTGTATTCGGTATCAAAAAAGGGTAAGATTTCGTTGGGAACATGTATTTGTGGGGAATACTTTTCAAGTCGAAATATTTAGTTATCTGCATTTGCCCCGCTACCATAGTTCGAAAGCACGACGCCGATGTCCAGAATGCTTAGCAGTATCGTACTCCATTTAGAGTACGAGTATCGTACTGGTACGTTACGTGAATATCGCGAAGAAATACTATCACCAAGCGCGACGTAATATGCGTATATTAGCTTCGTTTAAAAGTATGACGGCAGCCATGTGAGATCTTGAAGATCCAAGCACACATTTGTATTCGGTATCAAGAAGAGGTAAGATTGCGTTGGGAATATTTATTTGTAGCGAATATTTTTAAAGTCGCAATATTGAGTTATCTGTATTTGCCCCCGTCATCGTAGAGAGAGAATACGTCACCGGCGTCCTGAATGCATAGCAGAACCGTACGCCAATTAGAGGACGAGAAGCTTCCCAGTATGAAAAGCGAAAGTCGCGAGGAACTACTATCTCCATGAGGGACGTTACATGTGTATATTCGCTTCGTTTAACAGTAACAGGGCAGCGTTTGAGCTATTGAAAAAACTAAGCACACCTTTGTATTTGGTATCAAGAAATGGTAATATTTCGTTGGTCACTATTACATTTAGGAATTATTTTTAAAGTCGAAATATTTACTTATCTGTATTTGCCCCCACCAAACTAATTCGAAAATTCGACGCCGATGTCCAGAATGCACAGCAGAAACGTACTCCATTTCGAGTACGAGTATCGTACCGGTACGTAACGTGAAAATCGCGAAGAAATACTACCTCCAAGCGCGACGTTATATGTGTATATTCGCTTCATTTAACAGTAACAGGGCAGCGTTTGAGCTATTGAAAAAAAAAGCGCAACTTCGTTTTCGGTACAAAAAGGGGCAAGATTTCGTTGGTCACATTTAGTTTTAGGAATTATTTTTAATGTCGAAATATTTAATTATCTGTAATTTCCTCCCACATCGTAGTTCGAAAATTTGACGCCGGTGCCCAGGATGCATAGCAGAACCGTACGCCATTTGGAGGACGAGAATTGTCACAGTATGGTATGCGGAGGTCGCGGAGAAATACTTTAACCATGTGCGATGTTATATGTGTATATTTGCTTCCATTTAACAGTATCATCGGAACTGTTTGCGCTTTGGATAACACAGCACACATTTGTTTTCGGTATCAAAAACTGGTAAGATTTCGTTGGTAACATTTAGTTCTAGGAATTATTATTATCGTCGATGTATTATTTATCCGTATTTTCCCCCACATCCTAGTTCGAAAATTCTGCGCCGATGTCGAGAATGCTTAGCAGAATCAAACACCATTTGGAGCACGATTATCGCCGCAGTATGTTATGTGAAAGTCGCGAAGAAATACTATCGCCTAGCCGACGTTATAGGTGTCCATTCGCTTCGTTTCAGAGTAACAAACCAACCGTGTAAGATATTGAAGAACCAAGTACACCTTTATATTCGGGATGAAAAAATTGTAAGATTTCGGTTATGACGTAACAAAGGACGAATACCATCATGCATCGCACTTGTAGTTTTCCTAGAAAACAATTATTCGCACCACTTAAATT
>NW_017100848.1:20791-21623 GCF_001263275.1 Habropoda laboriosa
GTGTATATTCGCTTCGTTTAACAGTAACACCGGAACCGTTTGAGCTCTGAATAACAAAGCACAACCATGTATGCTGCGTCAAAAAATGATAAGATTTGTTTGTCACATTTAGCTATAGAAACTATTTTTAACGTCGAAATATATAGTTATCAGTAATTGCCCCCACCATCGTAGTTCGGAATTTCGACGCCGATTTCCCATTTTCATAGCAGAACCGAAGGCGATTTAGAGAACGTGAATCGTCCCAGTATGATATGCGAAGGTCGCGAACAAATACTATAACCGTGTGAGACGCTATAATTGTATATTCGCTTGGCTTAACAGTAAGACCGGAAACATTTGAGCTTTGAATAACATACCACACCTTGGTATTCGAGTACCAAAAAATGGTAATATATCCTTGGTCACATTTAGATTTAGGAATTATTTTTAAAGTCGAAATATATAGTTATCTGTATTTTCCCCCACCATCGTAGTTCGGAATTTCGACGCCGATTTCCCATTTTCATAGCAGAACCGAAGGCGATTTAGAGAACGTGAATCGTCCCAGTATGATATGCGAAGGTCGCGAAGTAATACTTTAACCATGTGCGACGGTATATGTGTATATTCGCTTCGTTTAACGGTAAGACCGGAACCGTTTGAGCATTCAATAACAAAGCACACCTTTGTATTCGGTATCAAAAAATGGTAAGATTTCGTTGGGCACATTTAGCTTTAGGAATTCATATTAACGTCGAAGTAATTAATTATTTGTATTTCCCCCACCAGCGTAGTTCGAAAATTCGGCGCCAATGTCCAGAATGCATAGCAGAATCGTATAACATTTCGA
>NW_017100849.1:0-2822 GCF_001263275.1 Habropoda laboriosa
TAAGGGCATGATTTTCGGGGCTCAGGGGCTGTCACAGTTCAGAGTTACCCTGAACGTTAAAGTTGCACTGAATCTGTATAGACATCGTTCGACACGAACAAGATCGGGCTCAATTCCCTTTCGAGCAACCCATTATAATACTAAATTCGGAAGTGTCAAGTAGACACACTTGTCTACGACGTCCCCGCGTACTCACCGTGTAAAGTCGAGAAGGAAGATACTTGCTCAGCCAAGAATCAGCCATTGTAATTCATTTTTAAACATTGTAATCTTATTGTAACCACAATTGAATATTATTAGAATATAGTTGAATTTCTTAGCCTATATTCAATTAACCATCTCCTCGTAACATTAGTAACGGAATTGCTAGACTCACAAAGGATATATCTTAACCGCTCGAGGTATATCCGACATTACGGTACGTACTGTCCTCACAATTACCAAACCTTGTCCATCCTTTGGAGAACGGCGTATATACCACGTACGCCGACGGATCCAATACTATCGGACTGGTTGGAGAACGACGTATATACCAGGTACGTTGAATGATCTGACCGGTCCACCAACCTCTTGTCGTTTACCGCACACCAACCTTGTCCATCCTTTGGAGAACGGCGTATATACCACGTACGCCGACGGTTCCAATCCTATTAGACTTGTTGGAGAACGACGTAGAACCACATGCGTTAAACGTTCTGACCGGTCCACCACCCCACACCGTCAACGTATACATTGAACCTCCAACCTTTTCCATCCTTTGGAGAACGGCGTATATACCACGTACGACGACGGTTCCAATTCTATCGGACTTGTTGGAGAACGACGTAGAACCACATGCGTTGAATGTTCTGACCGGTCCACCCCAAACCTTGTCAACGACGTGTTAACAACACACGTTGAACCTCCAACCTTTTCCATCCTATGGAGAACGGCGTATATACAACGTACGCCGACGGTTCCAATCCTGTGGGATTCGTTGTCAACCACGTATCACCCTCATACGGTGAACGTTTTGACCGAACCACAAACCCAAACAAGTTTTACGCTCCATGTGCGGACAATACCGCGTAAACCCGTAACAGAGCTATTGAAAAAACAAAGTACACCTTTGTATTCGGTATCAAGAAATGTTAAGATTCAGTTGGTCACATTTAGTTTTAGGATTTCTTATTAACGTCGAAATATTTAATTATCTGTATTTCCCCCATACCGTAGTTCGAAAATTCGCCGCCGATGTCCAGAATGCACAGCAGAATCGAACTCCATTTAGAGTACGAGTACCGTACCGGTACGTTATGTGAAAATCGACAGGAAATACTATCTCCAAGCGTGACGTTATATGTGTATATTCGCTTCGTTTAACAGAAACACGGGAACCGTTTGAGCTATTGAAAGAACAAACCACACCTTTCTATTCGGTACCAAAAAATGGTAAGGTTTAGTTCGGAACATTTATTTATTGGAATTATTTCTAACGATGAAATATATAATAATGTGTATTTTCCTCCACATCGTTGTTCGAAAATTCGACGCCGGCGTCCAATAAGCATTACTGAACCGTACGCCATTTAGAGGATGAGAATCGTCGCAGTATGTTTTCGAGGGTCGCGCAGAATTACCATCTCCAAGTGCGACGTTATATGTCTATATTCGCTTAGTTTAACAGTATCACGGGAACCCTCTGAGCTATTGAAAAAAAAAACAACACCTTCATATTCGGTACCAAAAAATGGTAAGATTTCGTGGGGAACATTTATTTGTAGGGAATATTTTAACGCGGAAATATTTAATTATCTGTATTTTCCCCCACATCGTAGTTCGACAACTGTACGCCGGAGTACAGAATGCATAGCAGAAACGTACTCCATTAGGAGTACGATTATCGTCCCGGTACGTTATGTGAAAATCGACAGGAAATACTATCTCCAAGCGTGACGTTATATGTGTATATTCGCTTCGTTTAACAGAAACACGGGAACCGTTTGAGCTATTGAAAAAATTAACCACAAATTTGTATTCGGTACCAAAGAGAGGTAAGACTTCGTTGGTCACATTTTGTTTTAGGAATCATTTCTAAAGACGAAGCATTTAATTATTTATAATTTCCGCTACATCGTAGTTCGAAAATTCCACGCTCATTAGAGTACGAATATCGCCGCAGTATGTTATGTGAAAGGCGCGAAGAAGTACTTTCTCCTAGTCGACGTTATAGGTGTATATTCGCTTTGTTTAAGTGTAACACGGCAGCCGTGTGAGATATTGAAATAACAAAACACAACTTTGTATTCGGTACCAAAAAAAGGTAAGATTTCATTGGATACATTTAGCTGAAGGAATTATATTTAAAGTCGAAATATAGAATTATCTGTATTTTCCCCCACCATCGTTGTTCTTATATTCGACGCCGTCATCCAGAATGCATAGCAGAATCGTAATCCACAGAATATCGCCGCAGTATGTTATGTGAAAGGCGCGAAGAAGTACTTTCGCCTAGTCGACGTTATAGGTGTCCATTCGCATCGTTTAAGAATAACAAACCAACCGTGTTAGATATTGAAGAACCAAGCACACCTTTATATTCGGGATTAAAATATTGTCAGATTTCGTTGTATACATTGTTATGAAAAGGGTGTGTGTACGGCTTGTTCCACCGCTGTCACCCTTTTATTATAGGGATTTACGGCTCGCGTTGCGAACAGTCGTCAAAGGCTGTGAAGTGCTCGCGGATTTTGACCGGTATCACCAGCCTTGCGACGTCTTTCGGGTTTTTAGTCCTGATATAAAGGCGCGTGTTTCCCGATTCGCGGTAGACGTGGGTGTAG
>NW_017100850.1:0-552 GCF_001263275.1 Habropoda laboriosa
GGGAAAATACAGATAATTAAATATTTCGACTTTAATTCGAATTTCTTCAGCTAATTGTATACACCGAAATCTTACAATTTTGTGAACCCGAATGTAAAGGTGTGCGTGGTTCTTCTATATCGCACAGGGTTGCCGTCATACTGTTAAATGAAGCGATTATACACCCATAACGTGGGCTAGGCGATAGTAGTTCTTCGCGAATTTCACATAACATACTGCGGCGATATTCATACTCTAATGGAGATTGATTCTGCTATGCATTCTGGACCACGGCTTCGTATATAAGAACAACGATGGTGTGGGCAAATACATTTAATGAAATATTTCACTTTAAAAATTATTCCTTCAGCTAAATGTATCCAACGAAATCTTACCTTTTTTTGGTTCCGAATATATAGTTGTGGTTTGTTATTTCAATAGCATTTTCGAACTACGATGGTGGGGGAAAATACAGATAATGAAATATTTCGACATTAAAATAATTCCTAAAACTGAATGTTCCCAACGAAAACATACCCTCGTTAGGTACCGGATTGCAAAGGTGTACCTAGT
>NW_017100851.1:0-556 GCF_001263275.1 Habropoda laboriosa
TAACAACTCTCTCGAGTTTCATAACAACCACTGTTAATTTGTTCAGTTGGACATGCATACCATTCATTAAAATATACGCCATCAACTAATTAATTGTTATTAACCACTGCAATGTTAACCACTGCTTTTACGACTGTTACTTTATGTATTGCTACCTCTTTATCAACAGAAAATTAAATTAACCGTTATTACACTCGAATATCACATATCAACCACTGTTTCTTGCTCCCGAGTCCTGCATCAGGTTAGTTAGTTTGTTTTATAACAACGCGCTCGAGTTTCATAACAACCACTGTTAATTTCTTCAGTTAGACATGCATACCATCGATTAACATATACGCCATCAACTAATTAATAGTTATTATCCTTTGCAATGTCAACCACTGCATTCACGACTGTTACTTTATTTATTGCTACCTCTTTATCAACAAAAAATTAAATTAACCGTTATTACACTCGAATATACCTATCAACCACTACTTGTTCCAGTGGACAGCATCAGGTTAGTTTTATGTTTATAACGACGCGCACATGTTGTATAAATACCACTGTTAAT
>NW_017100852.1:0-266 GCF_001263275.1 Habropoda laboriosa
ATCGTCCCAGTATGATATGAGAAGGTCGCGAAGTACCACTATAACCATGAGCGATTCTATATGTGCATATTCGCTTCGTTTAACAGTATGGCCGGAACCGTTTGAGCCTTGAATAATACACACACCTTTGTATTCTGTATCAAAAAATGGTTAGCTTTCGTTTACACATTTTGTTTTAGGAATTATTTTTAAAGTCGAAATATTTAATTATCTGTATTTGCCCCCACCATTGTTGTTCGAAAATTCGACGCCGATGCCGAGAATGC
>NW_017100852.1:4758-5468 GCF_001263275.1 Habropoda laboriosa
CGTGACGATCTTCAATCTCCTAGCCGACGTTATAGTTGTATATTCGCTTCGTTTAACAGTAAGACCGGAACAGTTTAAGCTTTGAATATCAAAGCACACCTATATATTCGACGTCAAAAAATTGAAAGATATTTTGTGTACATTTATCTGAGGGAATTATTTATTAAGTCGAAATATTTAGTTATCTGTATTTGCCCCCACCATCGTAGAGAGAGAATTAGACGCCGATGTCCAGAATGCATAGCAGAATCGTACTCCATTTAGAGAAGGTGAATCGTCCCAGTATGATATGCGAAGGTCGCGAAGTACTACTATAACCATGTGCGACATTATATGTTTATAGTCGCCTCGTTTATCAGTAAGACCGGAACCGTTTGAGCTTTGAATAACAAGGCACACCATTCTATTCGGTATCAACAAAAAAAAGGTAAGGTTTCGTTGGTCACATTTAGTTTGAGGAATTATTATTAACGTCGAAATATTTAATTATCTGTATTTTCCCCCACCATCGAAGTTCTTATATTCGACGCCGACATCCAGAATGCATAGGAGAATCGTACCCCATTTAGAGTACGAGTACCGTACCCGTACGTTACGTGAAAATCGCGAAGAAATACTACCTCCAAGCGCGACGTTATATGTGTATATTCGCTTCGTTTAACAGTAACATCGGCGCCGTTTGAGGATTGAATAACATAGCACACCTTTGT
>NW_017100853.1:0-216 GCF_001263275.1 Habropoda laboriosa
GAATCATTCACGATATAGAGTACGAGTATTGTACCGGTACGTTACGTGAAAATCGCGAAGAAAAGCTATCCCCAATCGAGACGTTATATGTGTATATTCGCGTCGTTTAACAGTATCACCGGAACTGTTTGAGCTCTGAATAATACAGCACACATTTGTATTCCTGGTCGAAAAATTGTAAAATTTATTGTATACATTTATCTGAAGGAATTATTT
>NW_017100854.1:0-5850 GCF_001263275.1 Habropoda laboriosa
TTTGCTCGCCTCCGTAGTCGGAGGTTCCAGGATTTTGGGATTCTTCTTGTTTTCCAAGGTCAGATGACCTGGTGAGGTCCGGGCTGCTGCGTGTATTTTTGTTCCTCTGCTCGTACTGTGAATGATGTTCTTGCTCTGAAGGTTGTTTGTTCTTCCTCTTTCGGCGGTGTGTTTATGTTAGGTTAGATTTGTGTGTCGTTCTTGTTTCACGACCTTTAGTGCGTGCTGCTCCGTGATCGGTCAAGGACGTACTCAATGACGATGATGTTTTTCGAATCGGATAATTGAAGTAATTTGTTCGGATTCTTCAATTTATAATAACGAAGCGATATGCGATTGAAATCGAATCACGAGAAATCGAATGATCGAATGCGAATGTTCGAATGATGATCACGAGGAAGAGTTCGTGTTTCTTTCCTTATTACGGTGCAGATTTCAACGATCAGCGAATGATCCAACCTGGCCGCGTCCGCGGCCGTGATATTTATATTTGACCGTTGCTAATGAAGCGTGGCTTATCAACAAGTCGCGTCGCTAAGTGGCTTCCCGCGCGAAACCGCGAGACTTCCGCGTAAAACCGCGAGTCTACCGCGGATCGCGAGCTAGTTTGTTCTTGAAGCTTCTATCGCTTCGCGATTATTTGATTGTCGACAAGGATAGAGAGTCGTCCCTCTCACTTCCTCTCGCGGAATGGAACTTTTTGTCGCCGTCTTCGTTGATGGTTGTTACACAACAAAGATATTCAGGTGTTCTGCTTCTCGTGACTCACCATGTATACAACATATCAGGTTTTTAATATAGACAAGGCAGGCTTCGGTGGAAAAAATACCTAAAAGAACGTTTATTTTAAAAAACGAAAAAATTACACCAGGATTCAATCCCTTGACGACTGTCTTCGTATCTTCTAGGGACCCGAAATTTTTCACTCTGTTTATGTAAACAACGATATCATAATATGAATTGCTTAAACTATTAATTCATTCAGAATTATAAATATTAGATCGAAATCTACCACATAACATTTAATTTCTAAAGTAAATTATTTGCCTCTGTTCGTACAATGAAGTTTTCGCTCCGCGGCTTTGTTTGTCTAGGAATTAAGATATTAGAAGGCCGTCTAACATTACTTATGTGAAGTAATGGTTTAGATGATTACATGGTAAAACCTATGTTAGTTTGTAAATGTCTCAATACTCGTGCAATCAAAATGTAAATAAAAATGCGTTACCCGTATATTGGACTGCAAATGAAAAGAGTTGATTATCTGCTGATTTGCTTAAACAATGGTTCCGAAACTATTTAGTGGTAAATGTGGAGAACTATTTAAAGCAAAACAATCTAGAATCTAACGTTTTAGTATTTAAAATTTGCTATTGAATAACGGACCACGCTATACGAACGATTTGAATCACTTGAATGCTGAAATAATATTCCTATCACCGAATACAACCTCTCTAATTCAATCGTTAGATCAAGGAGCTACAGTTACACTTAAACCTCATTACATCAGGCAATCGTTCCAATGGTTTTGATAAAAATTCACCGCGAATCCATTAAAGTGACGAAGGCATAGAAACTTCTTTCAATTTTGAGTAGCGTCAATATCCTACCTCTGTCACTCAAAAAAGTAAAGCAGTCAACATTAAATGCCTATTGGGAAAACATATAGCCAGAGTCAGTTCATTTCAGAAATCTAATTGTAAGTCTCCAGGAGGGGGCGGTTTTGATGACATGAAATAGCACCTGAGCTGAACCGATTTACTTCAGAGAATGATAGCACAGATGAGAACTCTAAAGTTCAAAATTTTATCTTAAAAAGCATACAGGAAAGCATATACTTTGCCCAGCAATTGGAATTCTATTTTCTGAATACAGATCTACTAAAAAAATTTAACGATTCACTGAATATTCTTGATCACTGAAGATCACTAAAAGATTCTACTGCAAAAAGTGCAAAATTCAAAAGAGAACTTCATAAGTGCGTCGCTCCATGCTACGAAATTTATAAAGATCTGTTAAGAGAAAGCAAACAAACGAAAATAAGAGGTTTTGGAAAAAGCAGAGTACATAAATCAAGATGTTGCAGAAGAAAGTTCAGAAGATAAAAATATTTGCAAAAAAAAAAACGGTCTCGTTTAATGGTGCTCAACAGTGACGATGAAGAAATAGTGATAGTTATTTTGTCTATTTTATGTTTACTTCTGATAGTTATTAAAGGTAGAATAGAAGTCAAAATAGTTTAGTTTTGTTAGTTGCTAGTTGTCCGCTGTTTGTACTAGTTCTTAGTTTTGCGTGTATAACAAGAATTGGCATAACACGGCAGTTTTTAGGAACCTAACCACCATGTTAGACTGGGGTTACCTGTGTATTCATAATTTTTTAACTTCCAATTTTAAATAGTACTTTAACCGCTCAAGCATGAAACATAATTATGAGGGATATTATACACGCGACTATACATATTATCGAGGATCTTTAATTACCGAATAAAGATTGACTGAATCGACTGCAGAAAAGAAAAAACGTTTATTGATAGAAATGAAATACAAAACAACGGAGGCGAAAACCCAAGTGAAAAGCAGTTACTCAGTTCGGGGTTGTCGCACGACTACTTTAAAATGCGGAAAAACATTTGTTATATACTCGACATCGCCCCACGGTCAGCGGACCCATGGCTTTTATGGCCCGGCCTGGGCCTACGTTAAGCAGAGAAACTCGCAGTAAGATAAGGAAAAATTCAAAATATAATCTATTCTCAATACATACAATAGTCAACAAGTACGCGACTCGAAAAAGACGAATCGCGCTCCATTTTCTCTTATAACAAGCATCGTACAATATGTTTCTATTTAGGAAAATTTTCTGGTGGTATAAGACATTTCAACAAACAAAATAGATACATTTTATTTATCTTTAAGCGTTACTTTATCTAACCATATATCGTAGAATTTCTTCGTAGGAATTGAAATAACGTGCCGTTACGTACTGAAAAAAATCAAGGAAACTTATGCAGTTATTATTTTCTAATTAGTTTCTCAAATGTTAATTAGTTTCCCAATAAATAATAACTAATTTTCCAAAATAAGATATCATTCCTTCGTTGATGTTAACCCCTTGCCTTATAACAACGGGTCAGACACGTGGCACAGATTTTGGTCCAGATGCGACAAAAACAGTTATATTAGTAACAAAAATGAATTTTGATTCTAACTTTCTTTTTAATTTATAAGACTAAGGATTACCAAATGTGATTAATCTGTAACACATTGGCTTTTCTTTCCTAGTACAGTACTAAAACAGCAAATAACTGACACCTAGATGCATGGTCAGCAAAAAAAAAAATCATAAGTCAAGGGGTTAATAATCTCAAGCACTTATCACATTAAATCTCTTCTATAACATTTTTTCTACAAAACACTATTATCGTAATCATTTATATAATCGTTTCAATATTATTATCATGATATATGTTAAAATCTTGACTATTTATTACTCCGATACTAATACTAGTCAAGAAACAAGCTATAATGAGGTATTTAAACGTGTAATGTTACTTATGCAAAACATAACAAAAAGTCAGCTGGCTTTAAAGACATAAATTCATAAATTATCGATCGTTTAGAAATGAAATATGTAATTGTACGAAGAACGAAATTCCATGTGCCGTATAACTATCAAGATATTAATATTAACTATCAAGATATTATCGTAGACACGATTTTACATATAAGATAGTTGAATTTTGAAATATGAGTAATGTGTGCTTCAAAATGCTCTATAGACAGAAAATAATATCATGGAGCCTTCGAAGCAGAATCCAGTTGAATGGGAATGTTGTAGAATGCCAGCAAAAACCGCAGGCTCCGAGATCATTAGTCTACGACCAAGCTTATATCCTATCGTGGTATTATACCGGGTGGAGTGAAGTTCCAACAAATGATCAGAGGTTGAAGTACTTTTCTCGAGTCAGATAATTTCACAAATTTTAATTTTCAAAAAATTTCATGCTGCAGCTTGTAGTTGTACGCAATTAGTAATTCTTTTATGTAGATATAACAATCTTTATACATGTAATAAAACTAAACATTTTAGTATTTTGCCCTTTCAGTTTCTACGTTGAAATTAGTACTATATTTTTAGCATTCGACTAGAATAATAGCTCCATGAATAAAAAGAGTGAAATTTCGTTGAACTGTACTTTCTTCCAGTCACTTTCCTTTTTCATACTATGCACTTAAGAACATTTGTAACACACAATGTACAATGTTTTATTTGCTGCATTAAAATTGATACATATGCAAAATGTAGAGGCTTTCTTCGTCGTTATATTAATAAAATATTGAATATGACAAAGTAAATATTAAATCAGATTCTATAATTCGGTTTATAATTTTATAAACAAAATGTTGTATGTAATCGTTCTTTTATGTTAATTGTCGACAAAACGAATTAAGTAGGCACCCGAAAAAGTAGAGTACCTTTGGAATTCTATGAAATACAAATTATTTGAGCTATCGCTTCCAAACCCTGTCTACTCATTTCTTTTTATTGTTTCACGTGACATGAATGGTTTTATGTATATTCATTTAACAATGACAGATGTATAGTGTCTTTTGTACGGGTTGTTAAGGAAAGAAGTGTTCTTGCGTTTGGCACGAAGGTGCTTTGTCTAAAAGTCTGAAACGAAAAATTCTAATATACTCATATATTCTATATGAGCAACACTATAATTTCAATTAAGACAAATGAAAGATATTAAAAACAAATAAAATGTTGACATTAGAAATATTAAAAAGTGTTTCAACATTTTTAGCAGAAATGTAATTCACATCACCCCGATGCGTGTAAAAAAAAGAAGAAAAGTTTGGGAATTTGTTTCATAGGTAACTGCTAAATGAAAAGTTTCAATGTTTTCAAAAGAAATAAATGTAATTTTTAGCTTTTTTTCTCCAATTTTTAAATAGTAAAAATGTTACAAAATGGAGGAGTCATTCGTTAATTGCGAAACTTCTTCTGTTAGAACATTAGTTGCTGACCGCTCATCGTCGGCAAGCATTGAAACGTCTAAAATAAAAAATTCTTCGTGTAGCCTACGATTTGTTCGATATCTCAATTATTTAATTTTTTGTGGCAATAAGTGTTTTTTCCTCTTCAAATTGCCACCAGTTCTGTAATAATTAAAATTTTTGAAATGTCGTATTATGCTACACTGTAAATAATACATTTCTATTTATAAATCAAAAAGAATGTTTTATTTCAGACATTCTGCTCCTTGCCGGCGATGACGGTCAGCAATCGATGTTCTAGCAGAAAAGGTTTCGGAATTAGCGAATAACTCCTCCATTGATGTAACATTTTTACTTTTTAAAAATTGGAGAAAAAGGCTGAAAATGACATTTATTTCTTCTGAAAAAATTGAAACTTTTTATTTGGGAATTATTTACGAAAAGAATTCTCAAACTTTCCTATTTTTAAACGCTTCAGAGTGGTGTACTCCCTTAAAGAGAAAAAGCCTCCTTCACATTGAAATATATTAAAGATCATAATTCACTCGAAAAAGAGTCGTTCATTTTATACGTGTGTCAAATTACCTGTCCATTAAGTTTTGCCAAACTTTGCAAAGCCGTTGGAAAAATGTTATGTATTTTGAAAAAAAAACTGCACTTATACGTTTATAATTTAGAGTTAACCTTTCAGAAGTTATTGTCTTATCTAATGCTAATCCGAGACACTAACTCCATAGAATGGACCTCTCTTTTCTTTACAACGATTTTAAGTCTGTTTATAAGATTTCATTTGTGCTTGCAGTACGTATGCACCTCTTTTGTCTGTTCATGCGCCTGCTTCTCT
>NW_017100854.1:5959-11304 GCF_001263275.1 Habropoda laboriosa
CGACTTCTATTAGAGTTACTACTGCTATTAATATACGAAATATCTCCTAAGGCATCTTTTTAATACTACATTTCAAGTTGTTTGAAAGAGGTTTTATAAAATTATCTTTATAAATTTTAACGAAATGCTTTAGTAACTTGTTTTCAAGACGTAACGAAATTATCACAAAATGTAAAAATATATCGATCTTTCTTAAATCGTACACGGGATAATCCCCTAAAATATGTATACCTATGTGTGCAACTGCTTCTTTCCACAACAAAATTAACTTTTTTCCCAAGAATTTTGCGATACATTACAGAATGTCAAATTATAAATTTTTTCAATATCGTTGGAGATTGACATTTAAGAGAATCAAATATTTTACCAATTTCATTGTCATTTATATCAACTTTCAGTATCAACACCATCGTATATTAATCCTCAGAAGGCGGATGGCGAGATAACCACGTGTGAAACCGACACCGGGTCAATTTCGACTTGTAGTAAATGGCTTCCACATGTTTCAAAACATATTTTTACGCGAGTTTACTTATCTTATTAATTTTTTAAGTATGTCTTTTCGAAAACGGATACTGGAACGTAATAATAAATTTAAAATAAAGGGAAGTATACAGGGTGTCCCGTAACTACTCGAACATCCGGAAATGGGGGGTTGCTGAGGTGACTCTGAACAACTTTTTCCTTGTCCAAAATGTAGTTTGAAGCTTCGTTTTCGAGTTATTAACGAAAAACACTGGCCAATCACAGCGCCCGTAGAGCCCGCGCTCAGGGACGGGCGAACAGAGATGCACCCGCGCGCTATCGTGAACGACGCGTACGCGTGACTTCTCGGTTATCGATCGCTGTCAAAAAAATTTCACTTTGCACCGCTATTTTTATAAGGCTTAGAGAAATGTTTTTTTGCCGTCATTCTGACGTTCGTATAAATTTTTGAAAAAAACTACAATTAGTCGGAATCGCAAAGAAAATAGCGAAGGTTGTTTTTACAACTTTTTTATCTGAGCTCGTAATGAAAATTTAAGAAACACGTTTTGTAGATCTACGTCAGTTATACACACGCTGAAAATTTAATCGAAATCGGATAATGTTACTATAAGCTACAAACGGTTAAAGATTGTGAAAATCGCACTATGAACTTATATGATCGGCCCTCGGCAAATGTCGCCCGGCCCGCGGGCAAAGTGAAGAACAAAACAGAAGACGTCGCGGCATTCGACGTGTTTGTTGTCGATGTCGATGTCTATTGTTTCTATCGTTTGCCGAGGGCCGATCATATGATTTCACCGACCCGGCCGTAACATCAGGTGTTTCAGATTGCTTGGAAAGGTCAGGATTGACACACTGACCCACTTCCGTCGAAGCAGATTAATTCGTGGACGCCACGACGTCTTCTGTTTTTTTCCTCACTTTCCCCGCGGACGGCTCGACGTTTGTCGAGGGCCGATCCTATGAGTTCATAGTGCGATATTCACAATCTTTACCTGCTTGTAGCTCACAGCAACATTAACCGATTTCGATGGAATTTTCAGCGTGTGTATCACTGACATTGATCTACAAAACGTATTTTTTTTTTCATGAATAACAAATAAGTCGTTTAACAACTGTGTTCGATACTTTTATTCGTTATACAAAAGGAATAAAGTGTTTTATTACTTATGAAAAACTTACCCATTCATCCACGAATGAACCTGCTTCGACAGAAGTGGGTTATTGGCACTGGGTCAGTGTGTCAATCCCGACCTTTCCAGGTAATCCGAAACAGCTGATGTTACGGTCGGGCCGTACGGTCGCCCGTCCCTGAGCGCTGGCTCTACGGGCGCTGTGATTGGCCAGTGTTTTTCGTTAATAACTCGAAAACGAAGCTTCAAACTACATTTTGGATAAGGAAAAAGTTGTTCAGGGTCACCCCAGCAACCCCCCATTTCCGGGTGGTCCCAGCGTTACGGGACACCCTGTACACATACAGAGCTTAACGATACAGAAGACAAAAGCAGTGATAACGATAGTGATGAAGTTAGAGTTGTACGAAGGCGAAAAATCAAAATAATAGATAGTAACAGCGAAAACAATAGTGATACTGCAGAAAACGCACAATCAGACACTTCTGAATGGCTTAGTTGTACAGAATCCGAGAAAATACCCTCGAGAATACAGTTCACAGCCGGTAACACCCCTGAAGGACCGCAGGTACTCTCAGACAAAAAAGAACCATTGGATTTTTTCAAGTTATTTTTTACAAATGAACTAGTGAATGAAATAGTTACCGAAACCAATAATTACGCCGCAAAAAAGTTAGAAGGAAAGATACTATCATCGCACTCAATATGGCGAATTTGGCGCAGTGTTGCTATTGAAGAAATGTGGTCATTTATTGGCGTAATAATAAATATGGGGACAATGCCGTTGGGCAAACTTGCAAGAATACTGGTCAACAAATAATGTAAGCTATATTCCTTTTTATCCAAACAAATTTACGAGAGACAGGTTCAACCAGTTTTTTTGGATGATTCATTTAAAAACTCTTCCGGCACAACATACACATCCAAGAACACGTTCGCAGCTTGTAAGTTGCTTCCTGGACTATATCAATTCAAAATTCTTGAACTATTTTATGCCGGGAGAACAAATTTGTGTGGATGAGTCAGCTATCAAATTTAAAGGTCGGATATCATTCATTACTTACAACCCGAAGAAACCGACCAAATGGGGTATTAGAGTCTATACGTTAGCAGACTCAAATACGGGCTATATTTGTGGCATTGTATCCTATTATGGAACATTCACGACTGAGAAATTGATAAGACCCAACCTTCCAGTGTCAACAAGAATACCGTTGCATCTTTGCACAATGTTTTTGGAGAAAATTCCTGGTGCTCAGGGACCTCACGTGTTCACAGACAGATATTATACAAGTTATATCTTGGCAAAGAATTACGGAAACTGAAATGTCATTTGACCGGGACGATCCTAACAAATAGGAAAAATTTGCCAAATCTTATAAAAACACCAAAATTTACAAATCTACAGTAGCATACCGGAAAGGCAATACCTTAGTTTTAGCATGGAAAGACAAGAGGGTCGTAACATGTCTAACCAATTGGGATAATGCAGGATTGATTCCTGTAAAAAGAATTTTACGAGGTGATGTTGAAGTGAATATGAAAAAACCCAATATGCTTCAACATACTGTTTCTTAAGGAAATCCTTGAAATGGTGGCGAAAACTATTTTTTTGGGACCTAGAAATATGTTTAATCAATTCATATATTCTGTATAAAACAATAAAGAAAAAACAGAGAAAAGAACAGCCGATTAGTCATCTGCGATATGTGAAAACCTTAGTTGAGCAATTGAGTGGAGATTTTCGCCAGACTCGTGATCGAGCTTCCATTTCAACCTCCTGTTTCGAAACTATCCGTTGGAATGGTAAACTGCATGTCATTCTAACAGGAAATAGGAAGGATTGCAGGGTCTGCTCTCGACGAAATGAGCCCGGCAAAAGACACCAGACAACATATTACTGCAATACGTGCCCCGACAAGCCGGGGATGCATCTTGGCAATTGCTTTATAAAATATCAGACTAAACAACAGTACAGAGACTAATATTTAAAAAATTTTCATCTTAGACATGTAAAAATAGATAAAATGTTAAAATATAAAAGTTCTATACATTAATTTGTATGTGTAATCATTCTGAGTTAGAGGTAAGCAATTCACCAAACATGCCGCGAAACGTCTCGAGTTGCTGGTTCGCCCGAGCGAAAAAGGCCTCGAGTGCAAAGGGTTAACATATTCCTGAGAAAGGCGAATTTCACCACGTGTTCCAGTCGTGGGAAGCCCAGGCCGCCGTCGCTCTTTCTAGCGTAGAAAAAGCCGCTGGCCGTAGATGACTGAAGGTGGAATATCCTCTTAAGTTCTTGTCACACGTCCTGGTCAATGGCTCTCAACGCTCCCCCGATATTATGGGTCACTATAAGCGCATATATAAAGTGCGGCAGGACATACATGGATAGTAGGTCGATCTTCTGCATAGGTTTTAAAGCCAACTTTCTTACACGACCGATGCACTGGCCGATTAACTTTCTTTCTTCGCCCCTGGCGAACCCCCTCCAGGGGCCCATGTGGACTCCCAGATATGAGACTGCCTCCGATGGCAAGGTGGACGGGATGTTGACGCCCTTAACCTTGAGTAGCGGGTCTTCGCAGTACCTGGTGCCCTTTGCGGGAATCACCTGGAATGCCCGACATTTATGGGCGGCCAAGTCCATACCCAGTCCCTCGAGACTCTTGGCCACTGCGAGCAGCATCTTTGCCGCCTCCGCTCTATCGTTCGCCATCAGGACAAGATCGTCGTCAAACGCCAAGATCGACACCTCGCTGTTATCGTCCAACTTAATTCCTCTTCCGCCGCACTCCACTGATCGGATGGTAGGATCAATCAAAACGTTAAACAGAAAGGGAGAGATGGCGTCCCCCTGTTTAACTCCACGCTTGAGGGTGTTTTCGAGACCCTCATAGCCCGCACACGTGATGTTCGTTGTGCAGTCTCTATACGACTCCTCGAGGTAGCGTACCAGGTAGGGTGCAATACCCAGCCGCGACAGTTTATCAAAAAGGAAAGCGTGAGGCACGGTGTCAAAGGCCTTTGCTATATCCAGAACAAGAAACACACCTCCCGCCTCTCATCCTTAGATTTTCGGATGGAGGGTGGGAGGGTGTTGTATGTACACCCATTTTAGGTGACAAAGCCCTTTTGACGCGTCGAGAAGCCCACCATCCCCCGGAGGCGTTTATCGAACACTCCAGTGAATATCCGGCTTAACAACGAACTAACAATTATAGGCCTCCAGTTTCTGGGATCTTACAAGCCCTCTCGACTTTTAGGTATCAATGTTGTCCGGTTCTTCTTCCAGTTGACCGGGAATACGGACACGACTAGGAGCAGGTTGTAAAAGTTTGCCAGAATGCACGCCACCTCGCCCGCACCGACACAAGGCTGAATAATCCCGTCTGGACCCGCTGCTGTGCCCTTCTTTGTACCTGATATCCTTTTTTTTTTTCACCTCCGCCGGTGTTATGGGAGGGAAGACTTCGCATAGCAGGTTAGGAGAGCCCATGTGTCTTGTTGAAGGCTTAGGACCTTCGACGCCCCAAAGCTGTTCATAGAGGGTCTTCACAAAGATCTTCTCCGGCAGCGGGAACCTGGGTATTATTCGGGAGAAGTCGTTGTTGATGACCATCTCGACCAGGATCCTAGGACTATTCGCGTACAGCTCCTGGCATCTTGCGTACGCAGTTTGCTATTTCCTCGTACCCGTTTCGCGTTCATTATTATTACTAC
>NW_017100854.1:11347-26280 GCF_001263275.1 Habropoda laboriosa
AACGGCATGCGGCAGTTGTCGAGGAAGTTATCTATCAAGTGTTGGCTTTGGCCCGGGTCTTCCAGGGCCGCGGCTCGCACCCTGCACAGTTCTTCGTGCACTAAGCCATACTTGCCCATTGACGTTGCCATCACCGGACCCCTCCCAGGTCCGGCGAGCATCCCACGCCAGTCTGCGAGGTCGTCAAGCTCCGAGGCAGGTTGTGATGCCCCGGGTAACGGCAGCGCCGGTGTTCCTTGCGCCGCCTCCTGTTCTAGTTCGACCAAGGGCTCATCTAGTACTGTCACCGGATCCAGGGCGCGACTCCTGGACCCTAAGAGCTGCCTCCGCTTTTCCTCTATCTGCGCGAGCGATTTTCCTGGGAGGTACTCTTGCAACTTTTTGTTTGGCTGTTTGCATTTATCCGCCTCCCCGATGTGCTTCACCAAAGTCTGCACCTCTTCGGGGGTCCAGACCAACAGCTTTCGCGTTGGCCTGGGTTTCAGCGCTAGATCTTCGCGCTTCTGATTGCGTAAGTCCGGGTGCGCCGCACGTTCGTACGTGCTCAGCCATCTTTGCGTTCCGAAGCCGGCTCCACAAGCCTCGCACCGGTGGGCGAGCGCCTCCTGGGGCTGTGAGGGTCCCTTGCACTTAGGTCGATGGCACAGGACCGCGTTGACACTAGAAAAAGCCGTGCCACACTCTCCACAGATCCAGCTCCAACGGCACCCCGCATGGCTCTCTTCCAGGTGTTTTCGGAAGTACTTCAGGTTGAGGAACCCCAAACTGGTGTTCCCTAGCTGACATAACGGGCACACAAAACTCGCCGGCAGAGGCACCACAACCTCGATAGCAATGTCGTCATCAGTGTTACCCCTTACAGCTACTGGTGGGCAGGCTACATAACCACCAGCATCCGAGGCATCTTTGTTCCATTGTATTTCCATTAGCGATTCGTTTTATTAATCAATTAGTATCAGTACATCAAATCCGTTCCATGTCCATGTCGTGTACCAGAACCATGCAAGGTCGTCAATTCGCTGCACGTCGTTTGGCCGCGACCGCCCGCCAGAAGGGCCGACGGTCACGCTACCAGCGGGGCCACGAGGAGGTAGGTCGTGCGACTTGAGCGAGAGAGGCGCACCGTTCCTCCCTCGCCCCAGCAACCATGACCCCATGTATATCGTTAGAGCAAGATAGAAGTAATTCCTTTAAATATTTACATATATCTATACGACTAAGGAGGCTGCACACGCGCGGCTCGGCTTCGGGAGAAACAGCATTATTATTATCCGTAGTTATAGAAATCGATGGCTGTGTTAGAGAGAAGTTCCAAGGAGCGATGAAATCAATGCGCTCAAGGCGCAAGCGCGGGGTACGTGGACAGATAATCCTATGTGCAGTAGGTTGAGAAAAGGAGGAGGCTGAGTTTTCTAGTGCTATTTCTGAAAGGATATTTTTGTAGGAGGGCAATTGACGCCGTTTCTTGATACCCTCTGCCGAGCGTCCCGAGTGCATACCTGCCAGCCGTATGTTTATCTCGCGCTGTAGCAGATCCGGAGGAAGCCGCAGCTCTAGCCGGGCCAGTTGTTTTTCTTCTGCGGTAGTCCATTTGGTCTTGGTAATCGGCGCTCTAGTAACTATTAGAGCAACATACTGCGCGTTATAATCGGACGGGTGTGCCCGCTTCTTGTGCTGCCGTAGGCCTGCATAAGTTCTATAACTCTGGGAACACACGTCGCAAGAGTATGTCCCGTCGCTATTAGGTGGGAGCTGATTGCAACGCCGGATGTGCTGTTTCTGCTGCGCTATGGGCCTCGAGGATTAATTAACATTACACGAAGGACACAAAACACATATTCAAGATCCAATTGTATATCTACAGGATTTCCAAGGGACATCATCGACTCGTCAACAGAAGAGCAATCGATCATCCGAGGCTTCTTTATAGTTTTAGGAGCAACATTGGAGTGGAGCAAAGCTCTGGAGCAACCAAGGGCTGCTAACCCTGGGCGCTCCAGACGTAATGTCAGTTTGGCCGCCTCCTTGGTTCGGATCAGATACATTGTTAGATCCTTACCTTAGCACCACGTAACCTTGCCAGGGGTCGAACGTGAAGGTCGGCCTTGGGAAGGGTTTCCAGACAACACAACGGCAAAATGCTCATACACCGCTGTGCCCTGACCCCAGCTTCCGCATTTGGTGCTAACACTACCTCTCGGATACTAGATCGAGTCGTAACTCGATCCGACACCTCAAACGAGGAGAGTCAAATACCAAATCCATATCCGAATCACATACCAGGGACAAGCCAAATCGTCACCATCGCCGCACGCCGTTTAGCCATGGCTGCCGATTCGAGAAACGGCAGCCATGTTTCCAGCGGGACCTCGAGGAGGTAGGTCGTGCGACTTGGACGGGAGAGGCTAAGGACCAGAGGCCAGTATTGCGCTTCACCGTCTCAGTAACTACAACTCCTTAAACAGATGTTAATGTTAAGAGAGTCATAGTTACTCCCACCGTTTACCCGCACTCTTTTGAATTTCTTCACGTTGACATTCAGAGCACTGGGCAGAAATCACATTGTGTCAACACCCGTGGGGGCCATCGCAATGCTTTGTTTTAATTAGACAGTCGGATTCCCCTAGTCCATGCCAGTTCTGAGCTAAGCGTTGAATGGCGGTCGAAGAGGACGACCGCCGACGGCAGGCCACCAACGGAAGCCTCGCAGCAAGGAAGATCCGCGGGAGGCCTAGGCACGGGACCAAGCTCGGATCCCCATGCGGAGACACCACAGGTTCACCTCGCCCAGGCCTGGCACGTCAGCCAGACCCACTTCCCGACCAAGCTCGACACGCCCCGCTCCTCAGAGCCAATCCTTATCCCGAAGTGACGGATCCAATTTGCCGACTTCCCTTACCTACATTAATCTATCGACTAGAAACTCTTAACCTTAGAGACTTGCTGCGGATATGGGTACGAACCGGTGCGTACCCATATCCTATATTTATACTGTTTTTGTCTCTACGGTCGATCCAATAAGTGATCAGGCCGATTGCAATTGAATTGTGCGACGATGCGGAAAATCTGACAATTAAAGTTAGACGATTCTCTCTTTTTCGAACCCATACTTCTCATACGCATACCTCTCACACGCACACTACAGATGTATTACGAGAAGATGGTAAATTCAATACATAGCTTGTTACGTGTGTACATACATGTAAGTTGAAATAGTCGCGCATCCGTCCATGGATGATTTTTTTTCTCTCTAGGTTCTCGATATTTTTCCATCATTTTCGAAAGCTTATTTTGCAGAAGGAACTTCAATGAATATACCAATATCTTTTTCAAGCAAATCTATAAGTTAAAACAATGTCAAAATTGGAATCAAAATTTTAATATTGAATATGTTGTTTGTATTGA
The DNA here is from genome assembly GCF_001263275.1 of Habropoda laboriosa. Classification (NCBI taxonomy): domain Eukaryota; kingdom Metazoa; phylum Arthropoda; class Insecta; order Hymenoptera; family Apidae; genus Habropoda; species Habropoda laboriosa. Next base: position 14,753 of record NW_017100854.1, read on the forward strand.
CGGTTTATATTATTATATATTGAATATATTGTTTATAAGGCTATTGTTTATATTAAGAATAATAAACAATTTCGTTACATATTTAGAAATAGCACTCTTCCGCCTTTAAAAGGATCTCAAGAGCAAGTTAGGTTTAGTATTATTTTATTGTTGATTCTCGGTGTTATTACAGGCACGCGCCTTCAGCTCGCACTTTCTTCTCTCACATACCCACACTGCGCACGCCAGAAGATGCACTCATCTAGTGCGCCGGACTCTCGCACTCGCTCGCCTGACTGTACGGCGTTGTGCCGATCTCGCCGTTTCCGTCTTACACCCCCCCTATCGGTGCAACGCTGCTATCACATTCATTCTTGCACGCTATCGCTTAATTCCTATTAAATCCACACAGTCTTCATGCTTTGGTTTATTCAACGCTTTGGTTAAGACGACCGCAGCCATTAATTCTGTTTTTAAATATTCTATCGTGACTTCTCCTTTTTCACATGCTTCCCGCGAAAAATGATATCTTATATCTACATGCTTACTTCTATTGTGATATACACTGTTTTTCGTTAATTCTATCGCGCTTTAGTTATCACAGTACACTTTAGAGGGTTCTTTGCATGCGCTACTCATTTTCATGTGACCAAGTAAACTTCTTAGATATATTAACTCTTTTACAATTTCCGACAACGCCATATATTCGGCCTCCGTTGTCGACAAAGCTACAGATTTCTGTTTTTTCGACTGCTAATTGACAGGCCCGTTCGCTATTATTATTACGTTTCCGGAGCACGATCTCCGATCGTCTAAATCGCCTGCCCAGTCCGAATCTGTATACCCGTACTACTCACTCCAGTCTTTTCGTATTCGATTTTATAGCTACTGGTTCCTTTTAAATACCTCAATACCCTTTTCGCCGATTTCCAATGCTTTATACCGGGATTCGCACAAAATCTACTTAACATATGCGCGGTATAAGCTATATCCGGGCGTGTACTATTGGCTAAGTAATTAAACCACCCACTAATTCCCTGTACGGTTTGTCTTTCATTTCGCGTTTCTCTACTTCTGTCTTTGGCTCCATATCTTTGGTCAATTTTTCACCTGTCTCGAGGGGTGTACTTACTGGGTTTGCATTTTCCATACCGAATTTTACTATTATATTTTTAATATATTGTTCCTGCATTAGAGTTATTTTTCCTACCGGACCTTCCCTTTCTACATGAATGCTGAGAATTTGTTTGACCGGTCCGAGGTCTTTCATTTTAGGTTTACTCAATTCTCTTTTTACACTAACTAACCTATTCTTGTCCGCGTACGCTATTAGTAAGTCGTCTACAGGTATTACTATTATAGTTAATATATCACTGGACACACACAAATACACACATGGGTCATTCTCTGTATTTATAAATCCGATGGATATCAGGAACTCATTCAGTCTCTTATACCAGGCTCTTCCCGATTATTTAAGCCCGTAAATTCCCTTTTTGAGTCGACTCGCTTCATTCACTTCACTCACTTCTTGCTCATTGCACATATATGGCTGCTCCATATACACCACTTCTTCCAAATCACTTTGGATGTATGCTGTCACGACGTCCATCTGATGTAAATGCATCTCCTTTTCAGCTGCCAGTGCAAATAGAGTTCGAATTACTTCATACCTGGCCACTGGAGCAAATACCTCTGTGTAGTCCAGGCCTGATCTCTGTTCGTGTCCTCTTGCTACCAGTCTTGCCTTGCACTTGTTGATTGTTCCATCCTCGTTTCTTCTAATCTTGTAAACCCATTTATTTGTGAGTACTTTCTTTTTTTGGGCCCTTTTACCAGTACCCATGTATTGTTCTCATGCAGTGCTCCGATTTCTTCCTGCATGGCAGTGAGTCACAAATGCTTGTCACTTCTAGTCATTATTTCTTCGATTGTGTGTGGTTCTATCACATCTGTTAAATTGGCCTCATGATATATTTTTCGTGGCCTCCCTGGCTTGCCTGATCTCAGTAATCTTGGCCTTCCTAGACCTCTTTTTGGCATATCCTTATTTTCCTCTGTTGACTCTATGTGTTATTCTGTTGCATCCTCATATACATCTCCATCTTCTTGGCTTTCTTCTGGGTTGTATGCCTGTTCATTTGGTGATAAACCTTCTTCATTAAGTTCCTCTTGATTAAGTGGAAATAGTTGTACATTCTCATGTTCAATTGATATGTTTTGGCTCTTTTCCAGAAAACGACGTCACAGTTCTTAATTACAATTTTTGTGCCTGGACGCTATAGTCTATAGGCTTTCAATTCCACAGAATATCCTACCATTATGCACTTTTGCCCTCTTGCTTCGAATTTTTCCCCTCTTTTATTTTTAATTAAGGTTACTGCTTCACTGCCAAAAATACGCAGAACACCAATGTATGGTTTTCTCCCTGTCCAAGCTTCAAAAGGTGTTATGTCGTCCAAGGCTTTCGTTGGGCACCTATTCGTTATGAAAACAGCAGTATTTATTGCTTCTGCCCACAAACTTTGAGGTAGTCCAGAATCTACGATTAAGCATCTTGCCATTTCCACCAATGTCCTGTTAGCTCTTTCTGCTACTCCATTTTGCTGCGGAGTGTACTCCACTGTTAACTCATGCTTTATACCTACTGATCTTAAAAAGTTTGTAAATTCCCCTGACATGTATTCTTTTCCATTATCAGTTCTTAATGTCTTTATACGATGACCAGTTTGAAGTTCTACTTTATTCTTATAGTCTTTAACCCCTTGGCCTACCCGCTATCTCCCGATTGCTCGGGCCATAGTAAGCAAGAAGGTCGGTTGCGCGTCGAGCCATTGAGCTGTTTATCCGTATGCTATTTCGGCGCAACGAAAGGAATTGTGAAATAATAAACAACGTTTGGGCACAACTAATAATTTTAAGATGTCTGGGAAGTAATTATGATCGATTCATCAGTGAACAAAAATGATTTATTATTTGAAAGTGGATAATGTATTTGTAACAATTTGTAAATTAGTACTTAGTTTAAATTAATTATGTTTTGAGAAAACTCGTAGAAAATTAGTAATCTTCAACTGTGTGATATTTTTCGAAACAATGAGGTACATGTAGCGCAACTCGACAGTTTTTACATTCCCACGTCGTTTCACACCGTTTCTCATTTTTTGTACATACATTGCAAGCTCTTGTTGGATTTTTTTTCAATGGCGTGGGATCAATATGTTTCGGAAAGTGACCCCAATGTTGCGCGTGTAGTCTCATTGGTATATCTCCGTTCGCGATAATGGTCCTCGTCTTTTATAATCTTGTGACGGCACGTTTTGTAATAATGCTTCGGCTGTTTGAAGTCTGTACTCGGTGTAATTCCGTTTCTTTTCCATATTGTTTTTGTTGTACAGAATATATGAATTAAAAAGTGCCATATCAAATATGTGAGAAAAGATTTTTCGGTATCCTTTCAAGTATTTCCTCATAACAGGGAAACCCGCTAATATCTGATCTTTGCGATCAATACCAATCATTCCCCTGTTGTAATCAACAATACATTTTGGCTTGAAAGTAGGGGTTAGTTGACTTCCGTTTTGTTCAGTCATTTCTACACTTTCGTGTTTTGTAGAAAGAATATGGACGTCTTGTTTATCCTTCCACTTCAACGCTAATATGCCATTGCAGCTTCTTATTCTGCATTCCCCTTTTTTTAATTTTGCTTTAACAAAATCTCCCGGCATGTTTTTTCTATTAAAACGTACTGTCCCAACATTTGTTCCATTTTCAACTAAAGTTAAAAACAGTTTCGGCGAAGAATACCAATTATCTATATACAAAGTACGTCCTTTATTTAGTATTGACTTTGATAACTCCATCACAACAGTTTCAGATGCACTGTAATCAAGATCTGTTTTATCTTTTCTTGAATATATTTTAAAATTATAGCAATAGCCCGATGCTGACTCGCACAGTTTATAAAATTTTATCCCAAATCTCGCCCTCTTCGAGGGATTAAATTGTCTATAAGACATGCGTCCCTTAAATTTCATTAACGATTCATCGATCGCGATGTTCTCTTCCATTACATATACTTCTTTGAATTTTTTATTAAAACAGTTTATCACAGGTGTGACTTCACGTAATTTATCCATCTTGTCAGTCATATCGTTATTTGCAAAATGGAAAAACCTAGTGATTTGCAAAAATCTTTTCAGTGGCATAGTTTTCCTGAATATCGGTGTTTCTATAATGGCTCTTTTAGACCAATTCATCTGAATTTTTGGTTTTTTTACTTGAACCATTATTATGCATAATGCAAAGTATATTTTAATTTCATTACTATTTACAGGAATCCAAGTCTCATCAATTTTCTTTTTTTTATTTTCATCGATTATTGTTTGTTCTGCGTACCGATTCGTTTCCGTGACAATATTATCCCAAAACACATTGTCAAACATTATATACAAAAAGTCTAACTCTCTTTTACTTCTACCTAATTGATCTAAAATTGCTACTCCGATGCCAGGCGTCTGCATATACTCCCAGATTTTTGGCTTGTTACTTTCTTCTTTCCAAATCCATTGCTTCGATAATTGATGATTGATACTGTCTTCATCATCGGTGTCATCTTCAATGATTAATTTTCTTGGACATTTTCGTACAGGAAGCACAATATCGCTACCATCACTATCATTATCAGAAGGATCTACCGAATCACTATCCGCAATAATAACACACTTCTCACTACTATCGTCAATATTAGATTTTCTTTTTACTGACATGATAGGTATAGGGTTGTTTAATTCTTTTAGGTAATTACAACCGAAACGTGTGAACGCAACGAAGGATTACCTGTAACTAATGTAGGGGATTTTTGTGTGGAGGGATAGTAAACTCGAACGGACTTTTGACTATAATATATTTATTAATAGTTTATATCGCTACGCTAGGGATGTCGCTCAATCAATCGCTGGATTCACACTGCCTTTCGCTCCCTCGCATTCGCCCTAATGTCGTCTTGCATACATGCACACTTTTCAATAGAAGGAAACACACACGCACTCACGCACTCCTCGCCTGATTACTAAAACTAAACATTCGTTCAATATCTTTCGCGCTATCCCAAACACTCGACCTGGCACGCCGGTCCTTACCGCTCACGCCATAGACCCTAACGCATTCATACAAACAACGCACTCACGCTCGGTCATCCCTACACTAAAGTAAGAGAATATCGAGAAAAGTTGAACCACGAGTCTGACTCGTTTTGTTTTCGTTTGTCCCGAATGACGTACCACGAGCCAGGCTCGTCTTGTTTACGTTTGGTCCGAACGAAGTACCACGAGTCAGGCTCGTGCTTATTGTTTATGGCCCAAATTCCTTACCACGAGTCTCGCTCGTGGTTGTAGGGCTTGCAATGCATCTGCCTTGCTCCTTAACATTACTATTTCACCGTACCGTGTCTTGTCATCAATAAATGTGATGAAGTATCTTGCCCCACCAACCGAAGGTGTGCTGATAGGGCCACACAAGTCTGAATGCACCAGTCCCAGGATGTCGTCTGCTCTCCTAGTCGATGGGGGATGAGCTGTCTGGTGTATTTTCCCTCTAGCGCAGGTTTCACACTCCAGGGTTGTATCTGTTACCTTGCCCTCATACCTAGAACCATGTCTTTTAACCGTAATTTCTTTAAGTCATTCAAGTTCAAGTGTCCAAACCTTGTGTACCACTTCATTGTATCACCAACTTCTCTGTTTTCAGCCATCTGTGCCATCTTACTCTCTTGCTCCATTATTTTATAGAGTTTACCTTCACGCTTTGCGATCAACACTACCGAACCATTTTGGCGAAGCACTCTTGCAGTATTTTTCTCAAACGTTACAGTGTAATCACTTTCCGTTATTTTCGCGACGGACATTAAATTGTTCCGAAATTCTGGCACATAGATGGTGTCTCTTAAATTTATATTGTTTATGCGGCCCCCCTACCCACTCACACACATTTTTACGTTGCCTATGCCCTTGCACTCGACCGAGTGATCCGCAGCGGTATACACTTTACTGGTGCTTTGTTCGTCTAATCGGTCAAATTTTTCGCGCACATTGCAGATGTGTCTCGTCGCACCACTGCTCTAACGTTTCCTGCGTTGCAGAGAGTACCACTGCTGTCATCGCATCTTCGTCGTTGTACGTCGGTCGTCTCTTCGGTAGTTGGTTAGTGCGGCAATTTACCGCCATGTGACCCGCCTTGTTACATTTATAGTATTTCCCTCGGAACCAGGCTGATTTGGGGTTATGTTGCATAGGACATTTTCGTGTTCGGTTCTGCTCAACACGATGTGTGGGTTTTCCCTTTGTGAATAGAGCATTATTCTCGTTTGTGGCGTCTTCACTTTGTGTCTGGTCGTCTTGTCTTGCTTCTTGTTCAATTAATTTTACTTTCAAAGCGTCAAGTGAAGGGACTTCATCCCTCGATTCTATGGCCACACAGAAGCTTCCATATTGGGTCGGTAATGCATTGAGCAGCATTATCGACAGTAGCTCCTCTGGTATTTTTATACCTGCCTCTTCTAACTGCTCTGCCTTACTTTGAAAAACGTTTACGAATTCCGTCACCGTTTGTTTTTCATCCTTTTTGAGTTTATACAGCTGCTTGTACAAAACAGCTTTTCTTATTGGGCCTCTCGATTCATAAACCATCTCTAAACTTTTCCCGGCTTGTAAGGAAGTCCTTGCCTTCTTCACATGGTTTAATTGAGATTTAGTGACGCTCAGGATCAAAGCTAATGCTTTCTCATCCTTCTTATTCCATACGTCTGCGTTTGCATCGGTTTTCACTTCAATCTCACTTACGTATTGCCATAAATCGTTGTATACTAAGGTGCTCCTTATTTGTATCTTCCATGACTCATAGTTGCAGTCTGAAAGTTTTTCTATGGCGTGATTTCCCAATGCGGCCATTTTTTTTTCTTTGTTTCGCGACCGCGTGGCGTCGTCCTTATTAACCGAACTTTTCTCTATTTGTTTCACTACAAATTCACTCGCGCAGGGTATATTCGTGCCCTGGGCCTATAACCTGTTTGGTTTAGTATTATTTTATTGTTGATTCTCGGTGTTATTACAGGCATGCGCGTTTTTCACGAGGCCGCGTTTGCACGACGCTTCCCATGCACGCACTTCAGCTCGCACTTTCTTCTCTCACATACCCACACTGCGCACGCCAAAAGACGCACTCGTCTATTTGTCCCCCGCGCACGCGCTCGCCTGACTGTACGGCGTTATGCCGATCTCGCCGTTTCCGTCTTACACTATTTTATTCGACTTTTCAACGCGTTAATATTAGGTTGGTGCAAAAATAACTGCGGTTTTCGCCACTAAAAACTTTAGTTATCAGTCTGAAGTGAGTTGTTTTGTAACTACGTTCGTGTAGTATACCATTTCAATGCGTGAATTTGGCTCTATCGATATATGTCTGTGACTTGTTTCTGACTGTTCATTTGTAGCTGTATTTGGTCAGGAAAGTAAAGATGGAAAAAAGCAAATTTGAGCGATATTATTGTACGAGTATAAACTGGGACGTTATAATTTTTTCAAACCTGGCGAAACTGTCACAGCAGTGAAATACTGTCACGAAATCGACAAAATGCGTAAAAAGTTGAAAGATTTATGTCCAATCCTGGTCAATCTAAAGCGACCTATTCTATTGCATGACAACGCCCGACCACATGTCTCACAAATAACCGTTCAAAAACGCAATAAACTAGGATACGAAACTTTGCCTCATCCACCGTATTCGCCGGACCTTTCTCCGACGGATTATCATCTGTTCAAACATCTGGAAAATTTTCTGCGTGAGAAGAACTTGAAAACTCAAGCAGCAGCCGAAAACGCATTTGAAGATTTCATCGACTCTAGAACACCAGAATTCTATAATACCGGAGTAAAGAAACTTGTATTACGTTGGTAGAAATGTATAGAATCGAATGGTTCCTATTTTGCTTCAATAACTTCATTTTAACCCACGATATAACCCACGATATATTATTTTAAAGTTCACACTTCAAAACCGCAATTATTTTTGCACCAACCTCATATTTAATATCATCAACACAGGAGACTAAAATTTTACTCAAGTTAGTTTCTTAGTAAAGAAACTTGTATTACGTTGGCAGAAATGTATAGAATCGAATGGTTCCTATTTTGCTTCAATAACTTCATTTTAACCCACGATATATTATTTTAAAGTTCACACTTCAAAACCGCAATTATTTTTACACCAACCTCATATTTAATATCATCAACACAGGAGACTAAAATTTTACTCAAGTTAGTTTCTTATGCCTACTAATAAATGTGTTGAGTTTTAAAGAAATCGATTACTGTTAGGGGCTTGGGGTTGATCTTTCGATCGTTCAAGCTTTGCCGGTTTTTGCACGTGTGTGCCGACTAATGTTCTAAGGCTTCGAAGGACCAGTTTCTTGATTGAAACATTAAGTTTTTATTTTATATTCTATTTTCTACAACTAATTCAAGATATAAATTCTACTGCGAAGTGAGTGGTGTTTCACTTGCGAGTGGCCAAGTGTTTCTCCAGCGAGTTGGTTAATGTTTCTCCCGCGAGTTGCAAAGTGTTTCTGCCGGAGTCTCTGCGGTTTCTCTCGAAGAAGACTCCTCTTTTCTTAAAAACACCCTGATTGGTGATTTTTCCTTTTCTAAATCACCAATCAGTTTACTCCGGTGCATCGCAACCTCCCTCCATTTCGCCCTTAGCGCGTTATCTTAGGGTGGACTAAACAACGATCGGAGAAAGTTTTCGGTGGACGGATGCATGAGAATCCTGTGGAATCTCCGCTTTTCTAGGCTTTGTTAAAGTCAAGTGGCTCATCGACGTTGGCAAAAGTCTATTTTTCCGTTCGGAGACTCCAGGATTTATGGCAGGGTCTGGTCCTAGGGACTAAGTGTCGGAGGCAACGCAATAAACACTTGTGGTGTTTTGAGAAAGCGATATTTGCCTGCGACGGCGACCACTTGACTCGCTGCCATAAATTCGGCTACAGGATACGCCTTAACAATTACAGTGGCAGAAACTGTGTGATTTGACGTAAAATGGTTAGTGAATGTATGCTATGATCCTATGTTTTTATTGTACTACTTTAAGTTAACGTGCCGTGCATTAAAAAACAGGGTAACCTCATTTATATTCTCTAATTATAGACAATTTTTTTGATTAAAAAAGTGTTATTCTTTTGACCTATGAATCGCATTATTTAGAATTTATCCATTTTCTTCACTTGATTTCAGGTATTAAAAATATTTCCCGTTTCTCTCTTTAAAAAAAAAAGAATCGAGGCATTGAACTGTATAGTCCATCAGTTAGATCCCTTTTTACCAATGCTCAAAGTTTATCCTAGTCAAAACTTCGTGACTCGTTATTTCTTACAATTAGTTCATCTTAAAAATCTTCAACACTTATTTCTGTTTTCTCTAAGAATTTCTTCTAATAATTAAAACGTGTTCTTTTCTGGACCGAGTTAGAGTTTCGGCAAGAAAAGCTCGAACCTTTTTGGCCCCTGTCAACTATGATATAGTAGGTACAAAAAATTGAAATAAATTGAAATAAATTTCATCTGTAATAGTAAAATATAGAAATACAAGTGTCTGCTGTAATTTTTGAAAGACAATTAAAATATATTATTTTAATACACTAATATAATTAACGATAAAAGTGAAAAGTAGTTTAAACTGTAAGAATACGCCGCTACTATTTTAGAGCTCTACATATAATACGAAACTGTTCATGCGCTATTATTTTCACGTTTCAAATGAGACTGTGTATCCTAGATCAATACATTTAGTCAGTAAGGAACAGAAATTTCCTTCCTTTCGTTAAAGGTTCATATATTTTGAAAACAATATTATATATCCGTAAACAAAATTTTCCATTGAAGTAATCTTAACCGAATGTTATCAAGCTTCTACTTTTTCGTCGTCAATAATGTATAAACAAAACATCTAATGTAAATCTTAAAAATATTTAGCCTTGCCTAAATATTTGTTAGTTAAAATCATTAACAAATGTATAACATTATTTTATATGTTGTATCCCTCAAACAGAACAACATATCGAAAAATTATTTAGCCAAGTTGTTGCGTCGTGGTCCTTGATCAACTGTTATGACCAGAAGTCTGGCACAGGTTGTTGATAATTCTCGCTGGTTCGAGGTGGAATGAAACTTCGTTGTTAGGTTAGATGCCTTTTTTTTATTAGATCTTTTTCTGTCGGTTCGTTGAGACAGATGTTGATGAATGATTTGCTTTCGGTTCGTTGAAGTAGATGATTGATGAATGATTTGCTTTCGGATCGCTGATGGATGTTTAGTTGAGATTCGGTTATTCCTTTTTTTTGACGATCTGCTTTCGGATCGTTGATAGATGTTTAGCTAAGATTCGGTTATTCTTTTTTTTGACGATTTGCCTCGTGCACTCGTTGTACTGTTAATGTCCTGTTTTGGGGTGTGTAGATGTATATATAGGGATCAGGTTGGTTCTGATTGGTGGTTGTGTTATGGAGGTGGAAAATGTGGTGTGTTCGGCTATTGGTCGACGAAAACTGTGACCTTTTGGGGTACCGAATTTGTTGTAAACAAATTCAATCCCCGGTGACGAATATTTTATGGTCCCGAGTGTTTTTGGGACCTATTGTCTGAATGTCGCGCTAGTGAGTCCACGGGGGGTATATGGCGGTCTTCCGAACGTCGGCACCTCGGTCTGGCGGCCAAATGTAACTAACAATAAGTGGCTTATTACTATAATCCACCGAACCGAGGCTTCGTTGCGTCCTCATCAGGTCGCAACACAAGTTTTTATGGTTACAGGATCCGTATAATTTTTTTTGTTGCTTACAATGGAATCCTGTATATTTGTTCTTAGAATTGTGTAGCACATAAAATATTGCATACAATAGCCTTTTATATTATAATACGAAGAATAACTTGACTGAAGCAAAATTATGTTACTGAAAACATGTTTAAAAATTATGGGAGTTCATATTGTTATTCCTAGTAAAAAAGAACTTGTAGTAGGATATATGGAATGGTAGGATATTCTTTGGTATCTGGGAAAAACACACAAAAGTATATTTACTTTTCGTCGATACATGTTAAATGTTTGGTACAAAATAATTTTGAACATGTCAACGTAGTGTTCGAGCTGTTGCTTTTGCTTTCGGGCGTCCGGCTTTAAGCAGCCGTACTCTCCCGTTACAATATTAACGAAACGGATAAAAATGATTCATAACAATTATTGTGGGAAGGCGTCCGATGAGCCTCCTGTACTCTACTCTTTGAAAGGCGACCGGCGGATAGTCCAGCCGTTCTCTCCATTCCAGGAGCGACCCAGGTATAGCTCTCGTACTCTCCTATCACAATATTTAAGCGATACGCGTATGATCGGAGAGTCCACCCGCACTTCTCCTGGTAGGCGACCGGCGGATAGTCCAGCCCTTCTCTCCATACCAACAGAAGTACTAAGTAATCCTCTCCGAGCTTCCTCAGGCGTCCGGGT
>NW_017100854.1:26365-36384 GCF_001263275.1 Habropoda laboriosa
ACAGCAAGACTGCTTGGCTGCGTCCGCGGCCGTGGTATTTATACTTGAGCGTTGCTAAGTGTTTTCCCGCGTAAAACCGCGAGTCTACCGCAGATCGCAAACTAGTTTCTTCTAGAAGCTTCTATCGCTTCGCGATTATTCGGCTGACGACGAGGATAGAGAGTCGTCCCTCTCACTTCCTCTCGCGGAAATGGAATTTTTTTGGAGTCTTCGTTGCTGGTTGTTACAAACTGAATAACTCTAACATGTGATATTTTCTTCTACTTATGTTTGTTTTTAAATTATTTTTCTTAGAAAAATTTTTCATTCGTCAGCTTTAAAAGATAATTACATGTATTTAAAATGAACAGAAAGTCTACGTATACTGTAATTCATCCTTGTGTTTACTACATTAGGTATATTCTGCAGGATTGGGAAATGAAACATCATCTAAATAAAAAGGAAATTAAAATAACTTTAAAATTAAGCAAATTACTCTGTGTAATCACCTTTTGAATACATTTTCAAGTTTCGTTTTAAAGATATCAACTTGTAACGAATTACGCGACCCGTCCTGTATACATAGAAAATGCACAGTTGCTGTTTTTTTCAGCACAAAGTAAAACCATTAATTAAATGGTTTTTATTATTGATTCCTGGCCAGGTCATTAATTGCTATAAATAATTAAATATTACCGATAAATTTTCATTGTTCAAAGTGATCAAACGTTTTGTGAAATTATTCTTTTCATTCGATAAGTAAACGTTATTATCATTGCATCTTAATTAAAAAGTGGCAATATGATCACAGAATGTCTATAATATTAATAATATGTGAATATAGAAAGTTTATAAGTAATGTAAAACCTGGATTAAAGTTACGTAATTTTACTAACATGAAACAGCGTATGTGCAATACGTGTAGCATTTCAGTTTATATAAATAGGTATTGTTTTAAAATTGTTGAAATATTTGATTCAAGAAAGAACTAATTATTGCACGTGGATAATTATCTTCTCAACAATTTGCTATCGTATTTTAATAAAATTAGATTACTTTTTACTGTATAAAAAAATGATTGAAACCATCCTATTTAAGTATTCAAATTACCCATTTACATTTTGTTGTAGATACTATAACACGAAAAATAGGAGATCGTTCAAATAAGTGGCATTCGAGATTTTTTTTAAATGAATATTACTTGCATATATAGTTGAAAAGACAGAAGAAAGTTTTCTTTAAGGGGGTCTCCTAGTGTGACAGCCGTTTTTTTAGGCCTTTTTTGCTAATTTATTACAGAAGTATGGTAACAGTTATTAACATGAGCTTTATTCCTATGTATTTACTTGTCCTTGAAGAATTGTTACAAACTTTTGTTGTTGAAAAATAATTAAATATGGCTGCTGTGGAACACGTCAAACAGGAGCATAAAAAAAAAAGTAGGTCCATGGTTGCCATGATTTAAGCTGTTCTGCTTATCAGAAATAAAAAAATCCAATTGATTCGTATGTAGTCGGTAGTAGAATAAAAGAAAAATATTGAAAATTGAAACAATGGCGGCACTTTTTTTCGTCTTTCAGAGGCTCTAGAAATCAGAAAAATATATATTTTGGCATAATTCTACTACCGACCATAGCCATAGATGTTCTGAAGACATGTGCAAAATTTGAGTTCAATTGGTTCGGTAGTTTTTGCCAGATCGTGGCAATCGTTTCAGAAAACATGGTTCCGAGAAAAATGCGTTTAAAGTTTTCAGTGTAATTTACATTCTCCCTATCGCCGGCCTTTGATATGTCACACTGAACGAGCTATAACTTTGTTATTTTATTGAATACAACTATAAAACTTCAGGAGTACATTCTTAGAGTTGTACTTTCGATATATGCAAAAATATAAAAATCGATTTTTTGAAACCGTCACACTATAAGACCCCCTTAACCCATGGTTTTAATTGGAATATTCATCGATGTCAGTTTTGGTCAGATTTATTTGTAAAATGACGATGGAAAATTCCGATAGCAGTAGGTATGCAACGTTTATGTAGAGAATATTCTGGTTTATTAGCAGCTGGTAAGATTGTACTTCGCTTAGAATTTCTCATGACCGTTCCGTTAAGGGCAACTGTGAAGAGAAATAGAGTGAGGAGGTGAGTGGCGGGGAGATGGCGATGGTACAGGCACACTGGCGTAAACGTGTCCGACCTAGTATAAATAGGTTTACTTCTTGCTAGCCTTAGTTAAACAAAGTTCGACCGAGCCAGGAAGCGAGCATTGGTAAGGCAAGGTTCGGGAGGAGAGTGTTACCAATCCCGAAGCTTCCCTTAGCCCTGCTATTCCTACCTCTACTATCAGCGCTGCTGTTGCTGCTGTTGCAGCTTCTACCGTTGAAAACGGGTAAACGCAAAAACTACCTGCTTCGTCTGAGCTTGGAGCAAATAATTCCGATATGTACCGGGTGTTTTTATCGTATCGTTAATGCGACATTGTGAAACGTGGAGATCGTTCGAATCGTTTCATTAAACTTTTTTCCCATTAAATTGTTCGTTAAATGCCCTTATTTCTGATGCTTCAATTTCTACAACCTCTTTTTTATATTATAGGCACTATTTCCTAGCTTTCAAATACACATCTTTCTTTAATATTCAAGAAAACATAAGGATACCAAGTATCTAAAAGAGATCTGTCGATTATAAAATAAAATTATTACGTAGTATTTAGCTACTTATTAAAATCTCGATTAACGGAAAATTTTGAAACCTAAAATATATTTACAATAAAGGTTGATACATTATTTGATAAAACTCGGTAATTGCGAACCCAGCCTCGATGACCTTGACCTTGACATATGTTGCGAAGATTATGTCCCGCGTAGCTTTCAGGAGGTCTTTGCCGTCGCTCGTTGTTTATTAAAAAGTTAAAAAGTTAAAAAGTAATTATTTACAACGGGGCACACCTCACCGATTTCGATGACCTTCAGATATGTTGTTAAGACCAATGTCCTGAGTAACGTTGCTTATACATACATCACTGCGGTGCATAACTATAGCACCGTCTAAATTTTTAATTTTTTCGGGCTTTAGATTAAAAATGAAAAAAAATTGAAAGAGTATGAATGACAATGAAGTTTAGACTAAATCTCATTTAAATTACCCTCTTATACAAAACGGTATAATCGAAACTGTGATTTTCCACTGTTGCATAACTATAGCACCAGCGTTATTATGCTAACTTTATTGTGTTTAATTTCGCTGCGCATCGTCTAACCTACATAACTAAACATCCGTCAAAATATAAATTAAAATTAAAAAGAATTTGCCACAGCAAATCTAAAAATTTGTACTGTGAAGGAAACAGATTTTAGCATTCGCGAAATTGCTCGTAGGCCGGGAAGGTTACATAAAGTTGTTTTAAACTTTTTACATGACCAAGCTAACTATGGAAAGAATAAAACGGGTGGACCAAAAAAGAAGTTGAGTCCGCGTACGGAACGAGAATCGTGAAAACGGCTAGCAACACGTTAAAATGTTGCAATAAAATTAAGAAAGAACTTAATCTTGATGTTTCACGGTACGTAGAGTTCTAAAAAAAAAATCATAACATCGTGAGATAAAAATTAAAGTCTGCACCCAAACTTCTACCGAGTCATAAGATTGCGTGACTTGAGTACGCTCGAGCAAACATGCATCAGAACTGGCATTGCGTAAGTTAATTTTAAATATTAAAATCTTCTAAACCCAGCTTATTGTAGTTTCTTTCATTGACAACTGGAATATCTTTTCGAACGAAAAAAAATTTAACTTTGATGGACCTGATGGTTACAATTCATACTGACGAGATCTCCGCAAGGACCCACGGTATTTCTCGAAAAGAAATTTCGGTGGAGAAAGTCTTATGATTTGAGGGTGTTAGGTTTTCTGTAGAAACGGTTAACGATCGACCGGGAACTGTTATTTTTGAGTTCAGGATTTTCGTTTATTGCTTGCACGGGTCTCATTACCTCCTCCGAGGGTCACTACAATTGCTTTGCCAGATTTTTAGTAATTTGTGTCCCTCGCGCTCAATAGCCTACGAACATACCATAAACCACGAATTTCCGAACGGCACATCTGTATGTAACGGTCCGCTTGCCGATTAGTCACCCGGAGGAAATTCCAGATTTTTGGGACCTTCCGCCCACCCCTCGCGACCGTCTCCCACCATTCCAAGGTGGCAACGCGCTAAGGGCGCACTGGAAGGGAGGTGAAGATGATACTAGACACGCTGACTGGCAAATGCAATTGTTCACCATTAACCAATCAGCGTGTCCTAACAAAATTCCCTCTCACGAACGTCCGAGTCGCGACGTCGGAGAGTCAGTCGTCGAATAGTCGTTCAACCACCACGAACAAGGAGGACCAAGGAGCAACCAGCTCACATCACGCGATACCATAGATCAGTTTTTACAAGTCCCAATCATTTCGCGACGTCGGAGAGTCAGTCGTCGAATAGTCGTTCAACCACTACGAACAAGGAGGACCAAAGAGCAACCAGCTCACATCACGCGATACCATAGATCAGTTTTTACAAGTCCCAATCATTTGGGTGATCCTTCGAACCAGTATCTAGACGGCACAACATCGTGCAAACATCGACAAAGCTCGAAAGTTCATCGCCACAACCACGGGCATTAACAGGGGGGCTTTTTGCATTGATGGCGTGTTACAATTAGCTTTTCCATCGAAAAAAATAAATAGTGAAGAGTATATCAGAATCCTCCAAAATAATTTGCTACCATTTCTTCAAGAAAATAATACCGTCAATTGGTCCTTTCAACAAGATAACGCGGCTATACACACAAGTCGAAAAGTGATGGCATGGTTTGAAGCAAACGGAATTAATATTATTAAATGGCCAGCGTGTTCGCCCGATCAAAATCCCATGGAAAATATGTGGAGCATAATCGTGAGGAACGTTTACGCTGAAATTCGGCAATACGAAAACGTTTCAGAGTTAAAAAATGCGATAATCAGAACAAGTAACGAAATCAACAAAGATATTTTTCGAAAACTTATTGATAGCTTACCAAAAAGAATTTTTGAGCTAATTACAAAAAAGGTGGTCCTACGAATTGTTAAAATCGTTTATGTTTGACTTCAATTGATGTGGTCCTATAGTTTGGAATGCTGTAGTGTGGAAAATCACACTTTCGATTATATCGTTTTGTGTAAGAGGGTAATCTAAATGAGATTTAGTCTAAAGTTCATTGTTTTTCATACTCTTTCAATTTCTACAATTAATTTTTTTCCATTTTTAATCTAAAGTCCGAAACAACAAAAAATTTAGGCGGTGCTATAGTTATGCACCGCAGTGTACATATAACCGCCGCTTGGCCTTAGTTTCCGAGAGATATTCCTAAAAACTTCAGTTCAATTTACGTTACGATTACATTTCATTCTGGCGTAGATGGACACCTGACAGCCGCCATACTTTTGTTTAACCCAACCGAAACCTAACTCATTGACGATAATCATTTGTAACATAAATAAGAAAGAGAAATCAATTGGCTGTAGGTTAGGCTAAATTAATATCCGATCTCCATGCAACAACGCTAGCGTGAAACAATTTTTGATTTGGTGTAGAATAATATATGCGTGAAACTACCTCAAAAATATGAAACTAAGTACAGTAGAGTTCCGATTATCTTTTTACCGGGCAGATTTTTCTAGACTATTCATCGGTAACCGCCGCGAATCATTTTTCGCACAAACGAAGAAGTCACGGTCACATGCATCCAGCAGTGACATCGATACCAAACAGTTGACGTAAACACATTGATACTTAATGTTCGAAATATTTCTTTCATTTCTGACCTTGTCTGACCCTGGCGGTCATTATGTAGCACATGGGTGAATTCGTCTTTGATTTAAAAAATTAAAGGCCACCTTATTCTCTTGAAAAATGTGGCAAATATAAAAAATTGATATACGTTATTATGTTCGTCACAGAAAACTGCAAAAAGTTTTCCTCTTTCATTTTTTTCTAGTACATACTTACCATTTGCGAAAAAAACAATGGCTAGTAATAGCGTGAACATCCTGTATAGCATTGAAAATATTTGGAGAATATCTCGGAAACTAAGGCCGAGCGGCAGTTATACTTGTATGTATATATAAACAAAGTTACTTAGGACATTAACCTTGGAGTAACATATCTGTAGGTCATTGTTAGGGCTTGCGGTTGATCTTTCGATCGTTCAAGCTTTGCCGGTTTCTGCACGTGTGTGCCGACTAATGGTCTAAGGCTTCGAAGGACCAGTTTCTTGATTGAAACACTAAGTTTTTATTTTGAGTTCTATGTTCTACAACTAATTCGAGGTATAGAGTCTACTGCGAAGTGCAAAGTGTTTCTCTCTGGATGCAAAGTGTTTCTGCTCTAGTCTCTGCGGTTTCCCTCGACGAAGACTCCCATTTTCCTAAAAACACACTGATTGGTGATTTTTCCTTTTCTAAAATCACCAATCAGTTTACTCCGGTGCATCGCACCCTCCCTCCATTTCGCCCTTAGCGCGTTATCTTAGGGTGGAGTGAACAACGACCGGAGAAAGTGTTCGGTGGACGGATGCGTGGGAATCCTGTGGAATCTCCGCTTTTCTAGGCTTTGTTAAAGTCAAGTGGCCCATCGACGTTGGCAAAAGTCGTGGGCCACTTTTCTATTTTCCGTTCGGAGACTCCAGGATTTATGGCAGGGTCTGGTCCTAGGGACTAAGTGTCGGAGGCAACGCAATAAACACTTGTGGTGTTTTGAGAAAGCGATATTTGCCTGCGACGGCGACCACTTGACTCGCTGCCATAAATCCGGCTACAGGATACGCCTTAACGTGCTCCTTTGTAATTAATTACCAAAAGTTATTAAAATTTTCGTCACCATATGATTTTTATACGGAGCAAGATGTGCAATTATGTCATTTATCAACTACGCGAAGTAAGGATCTACTCGTAACAACTGTTGCTTTCTATGTAAAACTAAATCTGAAATTACTCTGTTCAACACGGGTTTACAACTTTCCACGCAAAGCGGAGCTTCTATAATAGTATAACTGTTTTGTTTTGATATCCAATTATGCAGGGTCGGACTAAAACTTTGTTCATCTAGAATATTTTCATTATTTGTAATAACATGTATGAGGCATTCCACTCCAAATCGACCACTTTATGACGGCATGTCTTCCGATTTTCATGAAACTGTAATATGTTGTAGTCTATCTGAAATAAAGATGAGTTTAAGTCATCATTTTGCTGGTTTCGAAGTTATTAACAAATTATAACGTGTTGAAAATTGCGAAAAAGCGAGTTTTTAGCCAAACATGACTGTATAAACGAATTTTTATCTCGTAAACTAGACTTACAGAAACAATTTTTATTACTCGCGTCACAAAAGATGGATATATATTTCCGTATATTTCAGTATATTTCTAAGTTTGTCATATACGCCCCCTTTATCAATATGAAAATTGTAAATTAATGTTTATTTCACAAAAACGAGCCCCTTCTCACGTTTTTAAAAATCTGAAAAAATAGATGTTCTTTGAATGTTTATCAATAAGCGCACCAAATTTCAATTTTGTTTATTGCATAATTATAGTCAGGATGGAGCTTCAAAGACATCCGGGTGCCGTCCCGATGCGCTGCGCAGTCAACAATTGACTGCTCGGTTTGAACCATAGGTCTGAAAGGACACCCTTTCAAAAGCTGCCCAGAAATGACAAGCTATGACTTTTTATAACGGAATCTGCATTCGCGTATATTACAAAGGGATGAATTGTGTCGGATTGTTTGTTCCAATGATAACTATTAACTTCATCCTGTACGATAAAATTATAGTTCTCCGAAAAATCCGCAAAAACGATATGTTCGCCAGATAAAAGCGATTGTTTTGCGGAATTTAAAAACACAAATTGCATTTTTGCACGTAATCATACGTCTGCATACGTCAGAGTGATAAACTTTTCGCTCAATTTGTCAAAATACTCTTCACGCATCGCGGTTACGTTTATCACCCGATTTAAAAGTTTATGCTGTAGCTCCAGCTACAGTGGCTGCTATGAAGCAACGTATTATCGCTGAATGTGATAAGATATCATCCGTAGTTTTACATCAGTTAATCAATCGTTTTTGTTACGATAACGGTGGTAAATAAAGCTAACATCTTAATAAGAAATATTATAAAATACTAAAGGCCGAAAACGACGAAGGCATGCAATTTTAACGTAAGTGTACTACATAACATTTGGTTCCCACCAATGCGTATAAATATAGTAAAGGTGTGTCGATTCGTTCATTTTCTCTTTAATGACACCTCCACCACGGCATAGATTTCTAATAAATGAATTAAAAATGAGTGAAAATACTGTTGTTGATTGGACGAATTTTTGTCAAGCAGTAAGTAAGATAATAGCCATTTTACTTATTTATATTTAATATTAAACTAATATTGCATGTACATTGGATTCCAGCCATCAACTCCATCAACAATAGATTTATGCCGGACAAAGAAAAATGGTGCAGAAGGTATCATAATTGAAATTGGCGAATGTAAAATAGGGAAGAGGAAATATACATAATACTGTACATATTATTAGAGAACCAAGAATATGTTCATTTTGCCTGTACTGAGTCGAAGTACTGAAACTCTGTTGTCACTTATTTGTCAACATGTTGTACCGAGCTGAATTACACAGACTGATAAGAGGCGAGCGTATGACTCACTGAAAAACTGCAATTATATCCACATAACCGTAAATTATTCGGTGAATTTTGTTGATACCGAAACTGGTATTCATACGCAGAATATAGAAAGATTATGAAGAGAACTGCAAGCAAATATTCCTCGTTATGGTATTTGAGATTTTCATTTTCTGCATTACATTGCCGAATTTGTATTTAAAAGAAATACTATTACAAACAACGTATCAATGTTTTTTTCAAATTGTGAGTGCAAAATGTATGTGATAGATAATGTCGGAAATGAATAAAAGTATTGTTATGTTCTTAGATATAACACTTCAATTAGTATGTAATCTAATTTGCTGATGTGAATGTAACTTAACCTAACCTAACCCCCATTCCGAAAAAAATCAACTTCAAACCAACCTACGCTACTGGCCAAACGTTTGGAATCACCATGCATTGCAAGTTGCACCAAAATTCTTAAAAAAAGAGTTAGCATTTATAATAATTTTTTAACGAATTTGTTATCATTCAAATCAATTGAAATGAGGTAAAGTGCTATTGATGTCCACAACATCGATTTCAAATCAATAAAGAATTAATAGCGGATTCAATATTGATGTAAATTGGCAGGTGATTCCAAATTTTTGGCCGGTGGTGTATGTGATATTGGCGTACATTGTCAAGAAAAATATATTTGTCCATACACATCTTTTAATAACGAATACTAATGTCACAATGATACAGGTTAAGCTCCGCCCCTTTCCCACTCATACATGTTCTGTTCTTAGATACACATCAGCAAATTGTGTCCTTGAGCACTAACGTTAACTAACATATTCTCCAAACTTCTTTCGTTAATAACTTTTTAATAAACAATGCACAACGGCTAAAACGTTTTGATGGCTACTTAGGGACGTTACCTTCACAACATATGTCAAGGTCATCTGGGCTATGTCCGCTATTACCGAATTTTACCTAATATTTTATAGTCCAAAGTAATAACAATAAGTTTTTAAAACTAGTTGAGGTCCAGTATAAAGAAAAATATGTAAGTATATACTGTCCGACAAACCTAAAGTGAAGCCTCTGACGTCACACCCTAGCAAAATGGAGGCAAAATAGGCGTCATCCCCACTACTCTTAGGTCTTACACTGCAGGCCCTTGACGGGAAGTTGCGTTGTAGGTAAATGGTTTAGACAAACGAATTTAAGTCAGCTGTCGATAATGTAACACGCTGATAAAAGAACCTACGTTGACGCGTAAGACATATTTAATAGCGCAGACGTTAATTTCTAAGCGACTCGTACACAATAAATTGTTATTGTAAAGGAA
>NW_017100854.1:36505-38063 GCF_001263275.1 Habropoda laboriosa
CAAACAGCCACTATTTAATGTTAAAATTTTGAAAAATTTGACAAAATCAGACGACATGTCGTCACTTTAACCGTAATATTTCGGCTTTGTTTAAATATAATATTTCGACCTTGGGCTCGTTTCGTAGCAATAAACATAGCAATAATCGCTGCTAAAGTTTCAATTGCTAATTTGACTGTTCCCACTCGTAGAATAATTTTGAAAAAATACCATTGAATTGCTCGAATTTTAACCTAAAATAAAATAAAAGTAAAATAAGCTTATCGAAATAATAGAGAAATTTTGGGAACATGGGATAAAAAAATAAAGTTTACCATGATGCAGGTCGTTTGGCGTCGCGCAGGCATCTGTTCGCCTGTTTATGGTGTCTGCGCGACGTATATAAACTTAATTTTTTTTCGAGCGCTTGAAAATATCATTCCGGTCAATTATCGACTACTTGAACGAGGCCCGATCGTCGTCTATCGTTCATAGAAGAGTAAGTGCGATAGCCTTATTCTATCCTTATTGGCTTGCTAACAGCGAGCCATCGTAAGTTCCCCTACATACGTGCGATAGCCTTGTTCTATCCCTATTGGCTTGCTAACAGCGAGCCATCGTAAGTTCCCCTACATCTCCTACTTCTAGGCCCTAAGTCCCGCCTGAGACTTCACTTTAGGTTTGTCGGACAGTACATACGTGCATTTTGTATTTAAATTTAAAGAAACATATTCTCACAATAAACTTCGTAAGCAACATAATAGTATTTTTCTTCTTACGTTTCGGGCTTTTTTATAATCCTTCACATAATAGTACATTTTTGTTGTTGGCCAACTGGAGAACGTAAAGAACGAATGCAAAACTGCTCCTCCAATTTTTTCTATTGTATTTTCTATTCTATTTTCTATACAGGGTGCGTTATGAATCAGTCCTCACAATTTTTTTGGCATTTCCGATCATCTAACAAAAAATGTGGTGCACAAAACTTAGTCAGTACTCAGTCGACAAGAAATTGCAGATTTAAAAATAGCCAAAACATTTCTTTTCAGTAAAAAATGAAGGTCACCATAATTTCTTTAAATGGGGCTATGTATTTTGTAAGTTTATAGTATTATAGGTGATGTCAAGATGAATTCAACGACGTAATATACTATGACCTTGAATTCAGAAATCACATTGATATTTGACTTACTGTTAATTCAACAATACATAACGTCAACGCACCGCATTCAGACGAAAACACTGTTACCGTACTTCTGTAATAAATTAGCAAAAAAGACTTAAAAAAACGGCCGTCACACTAGAAGACCCCCTTAAATTCGATACGTTTTTGCCAACGCGTAACAAGTTTTCTTATTCTGCCAACGAAGAATTCTGCCGGCCTACTTTTGATGAAAGACTTCACTGCTGCCTTATGTTAAATACCGGCGATTATGTTGAAAAATAAATACTGTATTTTGTAGCTAATAAATTGTACTTTCATTTCCTTTGTATTTGATTTCGGTAGCTGCTTTTGTTCTGGAGATACAAGCGAGTGTATATTACTTATCAGCCGACCCTCGTACTACATCATTTGGTC
>NW_017100854.1:38966-57538 GCF_001263275.1 Habropoda laboriosa
GACAATGTCAGAAACTTTCAATCGACGGTCCTCTAAATTGGATCCTTATCATGGGCACTTTTAATCATTTCCGATGTTGTTGCACTCTTAGGAGTATACTGTGTGGATTATCTTTCAAGATTTCCCAACACCGTTTAAATTCATCGAACCTTTTTTAACGACATGTTTAATTGATTTTGTCCATTCTTAGCGTACCTACTTGTTCAAATAACTGCGTACGAAGTACTACATAGTGGAATGATTAGATGTGCTGCAGTTATTCAGATAACAAATGAAAATTAATTATACCACTATTATTAGTATTAGTAATTATATTATAGTATTACTTGAATACTCATTTCTTAACCCTTTGCACTCCGAATTTTTTTTTCATCTTCTTCTTACTTCAAAGGACAATTGATTGATAGGAAGCAATGTAAGCAATTGCTTCATTACATGTGTGTGACACTTTTCTGTAATAATTGCACTTTTTTTATTACAAAAAGGGGTCATATATAATATATGTAATGTTGCTTATTTAAATGTAAAAAAAGATATTACAAAATAAGATACATATTTAAACTGGCAATTTAAAAATGTCGAGTGTGACTCGACAAAGGAGTGTAAAGGGTTAAATCGAACCTGGCCACTTACTTACCTTTAATACAAAGAGGAGTAATTATCACTACGTTGAATAAGATCTTGCAGTTGGACACACGTTCTAATTATTAACAGTTTAAAAACAATTATCATGAGAATAATTATAAATTTCCGATACTGGCAAACTAAAGAGCGAAAGTTTGTTCCAGTTCCGACGTTATTCGTGAATATTTCATTCTTTGAACCGGCCTTTACGAAACATTTAGGATATTTTCTTGCTTCCTCGCCACTAATTTGAATCTGAAACTGTAAAAGTTTTAACGAGTTCGGTATTCATTCTGCCTTAAGAAGAACGAAATTGTGCGACAATTGTGAAATGTAAATATCTCAGAGGTAGCAAAGGAACAAGAATAAAATAGACACAGAGTTCAATAAACGAACTTTCAATCAACGTTCAACGATTTCTTTATTGTTATTACGTTATTACCGTGTAAAATCTCGCGTAAATCTTGTGTATGAAACACTTATCAAATATTATCAAAAACATTCTTACTTGAAGTGTAATTATTATTGAACGTTGTCGCAAAATTGTGCCCTCGTTAATTAACATTGCGCTAAGAAAGTCAATGTTGTCTTTACAAGTGGCATTCAGCCCGTTTGATGTTAAGTTTACGGTATGGAAAAAGTGTGGCGCGAAAGATTTTTGGCGTGTTAAGCGCGTAATCTCGCTGGGTATTAAGAAGATTAACGTTTACGCGGAGGATTTA
Source organism: Habropoda laboriosa (assembly GCF_001263275.1). NCBI lineage: Eukaryota > Metazoa > Arthropoda > Insecta > Hymenoptera > Apidae > Habropoda > Habropoda laboriosa. The sequence goes on from NW_017100854.1 coordinate 40,313, forward strand.
AATGCCAGTAACATGCAATCCTGGTCATAAACATTAGGACATTTATTGTATATGAAGCAAATCTGAACAGTCGTTACAATAATATTGAGATCCTGGAAAAATGATTTAGTCTGGAATTTCGTAGTACACAATGAGTAAAATTTACTAAAAATATACTAAAAAGTGAAAATAATAAAGCACAAGGCTCGAATGGTACGGGAATATTCGTTATATAATTGTCCTAAAATATTACACCCACCTCCACAATCTCCGGATTTACGTTACATAGATGGTGCGTCTTGTACTTCGAACAAGCTGTATGTTCGAGAGTGGTGGCGCTGGATTGTCGCTGGTTCGTTGGTGTTCCGTCGCGCAGGTACGGAACGCGTGGGGTCTTCGTTGACCGGGTTTATGGCACGCTCGCACGAGAAGGTTATTTTTGAGAACAAAGACGCTTCGTAGCTCCGCGAAAAAATAAGTAATTTCTTACAGAACAATGCCTTTAGAATTTCGACTTTTCCGCGTCCTCGATAACCGAAGACGTGTCATAAACCAGGTATTCCTGAAGGGTCAATCCACACGCGCGTATAACGGCACTCTCGGCCGAGGGTTGACCTGGCGGGAATTTCCGACGCGTCACCGAAGGACAGCGAAGATTTCACGCACCCGCAGGTAGGGCCCCACTCCTTCCAAGGAAAAGCGTGTTAAGAGCACAATGGAAGGGTGAGTGACACTCAAGGGGCACGTTGATTGGTAATTTGTGCGTACGTGCGCACGTTCTTGCACTTGGCGGGGGAGTCACCGAGGACTCCAGAAAAATTCAGAGATCGAGAAACACATTCGCAAGGATTCTCTCGTGTAAACAACACATTCTCCAGCTATTCAACGAGATACAAGTAGGAGTCGCGATCGAATACTCGAGTTTAAAACAAGTCGTCAATCGTTTTCGTGACGCACTCTAAATTTGCTAACGTTCCGAGCAAAACAAATTTTTGAACTAGTTACCCAAGATTAATTTGGCGGGTAACAGTCGTGAGCGCGAACATTTTGAATAATCAAAGGAGAACGCGACGCGACACTTATTAACCCCAGTGTAAATTAACATAAACGAATCAACCGGAAGAATTGATTCTTTGCCTACAAATCTTTCTTTAATTATACTTATTGGACTTCCCGTGTCTAATTGTGTATCCAAATTCAAAATCCGACGCGTACTGGAATTATCAATTTCAAAAACAACAATCTCACGACATTCCTCCTTCGTTGCTGAGTCCTCGTAGATGTTTGACATCTCGGGTTGCCTTACCTGGTCTTCTCCTCTTGACCTCTTATTCCTCTGATTGTCCGGACAGTCTCTTGCCTGGTGCCCCATTTTAAAGCAAGCGAAGCATGCTCCCTTCTCACGTTGCTGCTTTTTGTAGTCTGTAGCGATATGCCCACGATCACTGCAATTGTAACATTTAACTGCTTCTCTATCACAACCAACATTTTTCTCGTTCTTCACTTCCATCATGTGCACTTTATTTTCTTGTCTGGAGCACGCCCCAAAACTACTTATTCCACCTGGACCATTATGTTCCCTGCGATTCTGACCTTTCACTTCAGCTTAAGGAGTTATCCCCTTAAATGCTGCCAATAAATCTGTTTTCGCCTTGATGCGTAACATTCGAGCTTGATTTCTTAATTCCCGCCCTGGAATACCCTCAACGATGTACTCAATACTTCCTCTTCATCGTCTAGAGGTACTTTATTTGCCAAAATGGTTTTATCATAAAAATAGTTGTCAAACGTCTCACTTTGCTGCCACTTGCGATTCTCAAACTCTTTCTTTCTATTAAGTTTCCTCGGACGACGATCGAAAAAATTTTTCATCGCTTCCAACAAGTCTGTTAAACTCAACTCACGATGCTCAGCCCTCGAGTGGAACCACGTCCCATCTGTTCGTCGAGATTGAACGTTCTCACCAAATATTTCACTTGTTTCTCTCAGTCAACAAAATTCGTTCCTTCGTTAAATTCTGCTAATGATTCGCCGATTGTCTTAAAACTTGCCTCCTACATAAAATTGGACGCCTGCGACGAACTGCCCAATTGTTATTCACGCTTCACCAGTCCTGCTCTCTTTCTAATAACACAATACGTTCTGTTAATAACTCTCGTTCTCTTTTTACCAGCTCAAGTTCCTGCCGTGCAAGCTGTTCATTCCACCGTGCAGACTGCAATTCACACTGGCGTCTTTCTTCTTCTTCCCTGTCGTCAGTTACAGGTTCCTCTTCTTCCATCCAATGCCCTGCATGATGTTGGCAAATTTCCTTTCAATTCCGTAACTGTGAAATCACTTTGTCATTTTTGCGATTTCACAGGCACTTCACCTTGAATTCCCTCCTTTAACTTATAAAATATTGATTTACCACCAAATTAAGCTCTGCTGGACGTATGCCTCAGCTTCCCTTCAGTAGAAATCATTCACAATATTCTTCCTTCGGTATGATATCACCTTTTTTCTGATCCACTTGAATTGAATCTCACTCCTGAATTGGAAGGATAATTTATTATACACGAAATTACAAACAACAACTGCTCCGTGTGCGGTTCTAAAACGATTCGAGGCTAGCGATCCGCTTTTCCGACCTTAGCAACCTGTAACAATCTTGTTCTACTGTTTCATACCTCAGACGGGCACACGCATACAGACACACACAATACACTTACATACCTGCAATGTCTGCTACGTCTGAACGTGTATTTCCCATTGCAGGACATACTATTAGCTCAAAGCGCACTAGGCTATTATCTAAAAATATAGATTTGTCAGTATTTCTGTACAAAAATAAAGACATCTAATTTAAAATAATTAATTATTTCATTGTTTTATTATTTATCGCAAAAACATAAATTACCCAAAACATTGTAGGCACCCGAGTAATATGTGTAAAGTACTCGGGTAAAACATACCGAGTATCCGGGTACCCAACAAATCGGGTAGTGATGGGTCTAGTCTCAACTATCTCATGTACCCGGGTAATTTTTGTTTACCCGGCTATCTCACGGGTAACAGCTCCAGTTTGTATTATTACAGTGTACATTGGAATGCACATTTAATATATAATATATTAGTCAATAGTTTTTGAGTAATCGCGGACACCGCTTTTGAACAAAATGCATTCGAAGTTCAAGAAACGGTTTGAACTATCGCAAACAATAAATTTTTTATCTTACCATGAATCATCGATTCCAGGCCTATAAAATAGATCCTTGGAACTTGATGCAACTCTCTGACTAACAGTTTATCCAATTTGCGTAATGTTCAAATTTTTTGTCGTATTTTGCGTTTAGAGCTTGACTTTAGATAAACAGTGCTGCTCATCCTCTGTAGACATATCTGTGAGCATTTGGACACACAGATGTAGACATAACTTTTAAGAATTGCAGAAAAATGTTGTGCCTTGATGCAATGGGAAACTTAAATAATGGAAAAGATGAATACTTTATGGTTTATACTGACATCTTTGGTTTTTATTCTATCACATAGCCATAACGCACAGACGGCTTATGCACGACTGAACTGCATAATATTAAGGGGTACTGAATTCTTCCTTTCGTGATTCCCTTTTCCTATAGATCAATCGGTAATTGATTAAAGATTTTTCATACGTGGTGACGTTGTCTTGGTCTATACATTTAGGTTCTCACAACATGCCTTCATGAAAAATGCAAGCAGTAACATAAGCTACAGTTTCAACTGTCAGATTGCCGCTGTACATTTTTGGAGCTATTTGCGAAATTAAGTTATTCAAGCTCTCGTTATTATTTTGATTGAAACTACCAACACATCGCTGTAACAATCTTTTTTCTCAAGTTTTCCTAAATTAGACGAATTGCATTGAAGCCGGTAGCTTTTTGCAGGGTAGAATGATTATATTCGTTTAATTTTTCTTCTGCTTTCACCTTAGCAACACGTTCTTCTGTTTGACAACATGTCAGCATACTTCTCTTCAAATGTTGATATTTTTGATATTTCTGCAAATTTTCAAACATTGAAAATGTGTAGAAAACAAAAAATTGAAATTTTTGACATATCTAGGTGTATATCCCCCCTTAAACAAACTGAGAAACGAAACAAATTTTCCACAAAGAAAAAGCGTTGAAACTTGCAGATGGGTCAGTCGCATTGATAGCTAAACGTCAAGGGCAGTTATACTTCGTTAACAATAAAAAGAGCATGGCATGTTTAACGTCCAAGGAAGTACCCCAAAAAATTACAACGATACTATGAGAACTTCAGCTATTTCAATCTCAACGACTTGAAGAAACTCAAGGTCAACGATAGGGTAGAAATACTATAGTTGAATTCAATCCAAATGAAGCATAATTTGATTGTAATGTTTGCTATAATAAAGTTTCTCACATTGTCGCTCTGCTCAGAACCGAATAGCGGCAGTTTGGATAGAGGAAATATGGTATTCGAACCTTGTAGCCTGCCTTTCTAGTACATACACGTACATATGTCGAACGAAGACAAGGACAATAAAAGATAGGGATGGAACGAGGATCGAGGAAACCGAGCGATTGAAACACCAGAGTTTTTACTTTTACCTTTTTCTGTGTGAAAAAGTTATTAACATATTGATGAGATTGTTCTGATTAAAATGAGACCAAACGCGATATAATTTGAACAACATTAATACTTATGGGGTAACTCATTCGATTTCATTATCGCTTTGAATAAATTACAAAAACAGATTGCTAAAAAAATACATGAAATATCTGTACACATTATCCGTCGAATGTAAGTTGTACCTTCACAATTTTCCGTCGAATGCATAAACTGTGCTTTCACATTTTTCGTCGAATGCATACGCTGTGCTTGGACAATGTGGTGGCACGGCTCTCGCGACAGCGCAATGTAAAGGGAAGGACTAGGTTTTATGGACAATGTGGAGGCACGTGTTTTACGAACAATGTTTTCCGGCATCACGTTTTTGTAATTTATCAAAAGCTTGTAACGAAGACATATGTATTTTGATAAAAATTACATATTTCAGCTCAGCAAAATTTATGGAAAAGTTTAAAAAATTTTTTCAATGTTTCTTTTCATTTTTCACAACTTTTCTATTATGTATTTTTGAGCAAAATGACTTTTTAATTTCTTGTGTCAGAAATGTCCGGGGCCGAAGGCAGGGTGGGCGCAAAATTATTCAATTTCTCAATTAGTATTACATAAGTAAATGTGATCCAAATTATATTAGGTTTGATCTCATTTTAATCAGAAAAATCTCATCAATATGTTAAAAAATTTTCAATTAAAAAGGTTATTAGTCTCATCAAAAGAACAGAAGATGTAAGAATAACGTATGCCTAGGCGTAGGAACAGCGAGGTGACAATGCGAGGGGAGTTCTAGTAGCGACAATGTGAGAAATATTACTATATATGAGCAAAACATATCGGGTAGGATATAAAGCTCTACCACCAGAACTGCAGAATAATTAGCTTTGTTACATTCGCATATTTATGTACCCATAAGTACTATATCGTTAGGTCTCTCGAAACACTTTATTTTTCTGCTGTTAGAAAATTTGCATTACGAATTAAGAGGGCTGTTGTTGAATGTGGCTATTGTCACGTCTGTCGCGTTTCGAATGTGAACACGTTCAGGATTGTTATTCACCAAACTAATATTGAATAACTGTTTCTGTCGCGTCGCGTTCTCCTTTGATTATTCAAAATGTTCGCGCTCACGACTGTTACCCGCCAAATTAATCTTGGGTAACTAGTTCAAAAATTTGTCTTGCTCGGAACGTTAGCAAATTTAGAGTGCGTCACGAAAACGATTGACGACTTGTTTTAAACTCGAGTATTCGATCGCGACTCCTACTTGTATCTCGTTGAATGGCTGGAGAATGTGTTGTTCACACGAGAGAATCCTTGCGAATGTGTTTCTCGATCTCTGAATTTTTCTGGAATCCTCGGTGACTCCCCCGCCAAGTGCAAGAACGCGCGCACGTACGCACAAATTACCAATCAACGTGCCCCCTGAGTGTCACTCACCCTTCCATTGGAAGAAGTGGGGCTCTACCTGCGGGTGCGTGGAATCTTCGCTGTCCTTTGGTGACGCGTCAGAAATTCCCGCCAGGTCAACCCTCGGCCGAGAGTGCCGTTGTACGCACGTGTGGATTGACCCTTCAGGAATACCTGGTTCATGACACGTCTTCGGTTATTGAGGACGCGGAAAAGTCGAAATTCTAAAGGCATTGTTCTGTAAGAAATTACTTATTTCTTCGCGGAGTTACGAAGCGTTTTTGTTCTCAAAAATAACCTTCTCGTGCGAGCGTGCCATAAACTCGGTCAACGAAGACCCCATGCGTTCCGTACCTGCGCGACGGAACAGTTTCAAAGATGAAGAGTGAGTGGTTTTATGTAAATTAGAATCTGTCCTTGACCCGAATGTTAGACTGTTTTAAACTTGATCGCGACGGCGGTTGAAGAGCGACTATGTTCAAGGTATTGTCCTGAACACTGGAATTCCTTTGGTATGCTCGTGAGGGTATTTTTCATACGACTTAATGACTGTTTCTAAAATTGCTTGCTCGAGACTGCTGCTTCAGCAGTCTGCTCGGTCGCCACTGAATACAGTTACACGTTGATTGGCTGTAGCAAAAAGTTCTAATTACCAATCAGCGTCTAATAGGTATCGCGAGTACCTTTCTAGTGCGGCCTTAACTCCGCACTAGAAGTGTCATGAATCTATGCCGAAAAGTTTCTCAACGAAAAGTTCTGCCAGGTTCTGATCCATCGAATATGTGTACCGTTAAAAACAGATGTCGAACTCATCCTTAGGAGATTCTTGTTTTATGACACGCCTTCTACTATTGAGAAATAGTAAAGGAAATTAAATTCTACGATCGTTGGTAAAAGAAACTAATTTTCCCTTGCGAAAAATATATGAAAAATGGAACAATAATCAAACGTAACTCAAAAATAGCCTTTTCCCACAAGAGATTAAATATCAACTAATAGTACCTCATACTCCACATCAAAATGGTGTAGCAGAAAGAGTTAATCGGATATTAGCAAAAATGGCAAAGTATGTATGTATATGTTCAAAATGCGTATGTTTTTATATGTACATAATAGATGGTCAATAAAAGTATTAAATGTCAAAACTCCGTTTGAAATGTAGCACAATAGGGAGCCATATGTGAGTTTATGCGAATTTTTAGAAGCAAAGCAAGTGCACTAATTAAAGGAATAAATAAAGAAAAATTTTAAATCAGAAGAAAACTACTTAATAACTACTTAATAATAGTAAGGATACGCGTGTGAATTAAACACCTACCGATTATGGCAACCCTGGTACAAAGGCAGTTATTAAGAGCAGAGACGTACATTTTGTTGAAAATATAGCATGTATCAAACAGTGCAAACAAACTTTTTGAAGTACCATTAATTAAGTATTTAAATAAAGAAAATACCAATAATTACGATCCTCCAAAATTTATTATATTGATACTTCAAATGAACAGAAAAAGGTGATCTATACGAAATTCGAGCTGCAGATAATATTTGTGACACGCCGAAACAAATCATTCGCACTGAAAATGATGATGGCGATGAAGAGGTTAGCGTTCTGTTAATGGAAATCATTAATGAAACAAAATGAGTTTTGCATCCAAGGAAGGTGAAAATTTCAAAGCCAGGTAAACATAGGTTATTACGCAATGAAGCAGCAAATTATATTGACAAGGTAGAGTATCCTACGAGTGTAGAGAACATGCTAAAAAAAACCGATAACAAATTGTGACTAGAAGCCATGCAAACAGTATGACTCGTTGATACAAACTGAAACATGGGAGTTTGTTCCGAAGCCATTAGATGGGAAGATCTTGTCCAATAAATGGGTCTTCAAATTAAAGAAAAATCAAGATAATTCCACTGGTAAATATAAGACGAGGTTAGTCACACGAGTCTGTGAGCAGAAGGTAGACGTTGACCACCAAGAGATAGTCAAGAGGTGAGCAGAAGGAAGATACGCGCCAGTAGTAAGATACGAAACTATAAGGGCCTTACTCGCAGAAATACTTGTCAAACGAGGACAAAGTGTGTACGGAAACCGCTATGCGGCAGAGTTTGGTATCATAAATTATGCAGATTTATATCAAGTACAGAAATGCAAAGGAGGGGTGTAAATCTATGCATGTACAGTGCTCTTCACTTGAATAGCCTCGGGTAAAAATATGTACAAGTTTATGTCAAAGAAAGGAATTATGGGCAAAATTCTTGCTTATTAGTTAGATCCCTTTACAATATGAATTTGTAAATGACATATGTATGTTTACATCGATGCGTACACTTGCAAGAAACTTTGTGTTTGTAAATATAAGATGCTTCCACATGAATAGCCTCAAATGTTTAGTCACAGTTAGTTGTCGCTTTGCGATAGATCAGACAAGAAATATCTGCAACAACTCTACATTTCACATCTATGTCAAGTATTATACCCATTATTTTTTGGATCATTATTATCATTGTGCTAATATGGGTCGCGGAAGTTCATTGACTGTTGAAGAAATTGGAGAAATTAAAGTTTTAAAAGAAGAAGGGTATTCGAACCGAGAAATTGGAAAAAGAATTAATAGGAGTGGTAATAATTTCTCTAATAACCCTGAAAATTATGGAAAAAATTATAAAGGGAGAACGAAACGAGCTACAACGGAGAGGGAAAGGAGATCAATTTTGCGTAAAATTTCGAATGCAGCAGTTTTCCTTAAGAAGATCAAACAGGAAGTTGGAACAAAAGCGTCAGTTTCAACTATTAGACGAGTCGTACAAAGTGTTCCATACATAAAACGCAGTAAATTGCAAAGAAAACCTGCATTAATGAAAAGGCATATTGAAGCCCGACTCCAATTTGCTAGAATGCATATGAATTGGACTCATCAATGGCATAATATAATTTTCTCAGATGAGAAAAAATTCAATCTGGACGGACCAGACGGATTTTCTTGTTACTATCATGATTTACGGAAAGAAGATCGAATTCTTTCTCGACGTCATTCAGCACTTGGTTCCGTTATGATGTAGGGTTCAAGGCTATTCAAGTGAACAGCACTGTATGTATGTCAACAGTTCAGAAGGTAATAGAATACTTACTTTTCATGTAGCTGATTTTCTTGTAGTTTCTTGCAATATCAAAGAATTAACTAGCATTAAGAAAATGCTAATGAACCAATTTTACGTGAAGGATTTAAGTCCAGTGAATAGAATCTTACGAGTTAAAGGGGTATTCTAATAAATACGCCAAAAATTTCGGCAACATTCAGGATATTTTTGGTATAGTATAATGAATAACAACGTCAAACTTTTTTCATTTGTTAAGGCACTTCTAGAGCATGCAAAACAATGTTTTAAATAACTTCTTAATTTTTGTTTAATGCTATATCTAGAGGTAAAGATAGCGCCTTTAAAAAATATGTCTCGTTGGCGGAATTGATTTCAGGTCACGGACTCATCCAACACAAAAAACGTCTAAATCAAAAGATTTATAATCGGTATGAGTACCGCTATCACAGGTATCATAATTAGCCACGTAAGTCAAAATTTAACAAAATGGCGTGCATTTAAAGTTTAAGTATCGAAATTTTCCATTTTTCTTTTTTTTTTTAAGTTTTTCGATATATGAAATATGAAATTTTCAACATAGAAATGTAAATATGGCACCTACGAGAGCCGATGGTATGTAGAATGACGTGTTCAAATTTCACATCGATTGGCTGATTAGTTTTTTTTTTAATTTTAATTCCACCAGTTGAAGGAGGAACGCTTTGAGGAAAAGGCATTTAAAGTTTTTCCTGTGATATACATATGCTTTTGCGACTAATCGGCAATGCCAGCGCATATTTATTCACTTGTGATACACCACTTCCAGACAGAAAGGAATAGTACAGTCGATCCTCGGTAACTCGAGTCTCAAGAGAAGAGCTAAAATCTTCCAATTATGCAGGTTTTGTCTTGTTGCAGTTTTTGAGTAAAACAAGTTTAACAAATGAAGATTCGACTTACAGAGGCTTCGTACATGAGATAGTATTTTTCAAATTATAGAAGCATGACGGAAAATAAATTCAACCTTTAGAGGTCAATTATGTACATATTGTTGCATACTTATACTCATATAATACATGTAACAGGGTTAGACACCTAAAACAGGCCACCTGAATATCACGGCCGTTATTGGTGATAGAAAAAAATGTGTTAGACCAAAATTGCGTGGTGTCTAGGGGCACATAATTTGATGTAAATATTTTTGTGATACGTGGAAGCGTAGAGGTCATATGAAGGTCAACTTCATTTTTTTTTTAACGGAATGATATATTTTTTTACGTACCATCTCGTAGAGCGTTTTAAGACGAGTACAATGGCCTATGGTTCAAGATCATTCAAGGTCACCGAAGACCAATTGCAAGGAAAAATAAGGTAATTATTGGGAATACGGTCGCCAACACCGATTTCAGTGACCTTGAATTATGTTGTCAAGGACAGTATTCTAAACAACTTTTCTGTATATGTATGTATATGTTACCGCCGGATGTCTTTAGTTTTTCAGATATATCTACACAAAAATACTTTCAATGTTGGATATCATATTCTATAGGTTTGGGATAAATTTACATTGAGCTTAGTACATATTTACGTTATGTTTGAGTCACGCTTGGCTTCATTTGTTTAATCTCTTATTCGGTTGTCGGTAAGTGAGCGATAATCAACATTCATTATTAATTGACCATTGACGGGTTCATTTGACCATCGCAACGTGGCCATTAAGCAACAATTATCACTAACGAACGCGTCAAACAAACAAATAAAGCAAAATACTTTGCACATTTACCTAATACTTTAATTTTGGAGAAATTTAAATCTCACCATCTTCTTGCCTGATTGGCCGGTCACCTGTCGGTGGCCAGGATATTTATCTAACCTAACCTAACCGAATCTAACTTAATCGGTGGATTAGATTAGGTTAGATTAATATCTCCCTACAGCCGTTAAGCAGCTGGCCATACATACACTACCGGCCAAAAGTTTGGAAACACTACGTAAATTAAGAGAAACAGGATATTTCTAAGAAAAATTGAACGCCTACAAAGTAATTGAGGAAGTTTTATTTGTCAAAATACTTATAAGTAGGATATTTTACATTTTATATTATTTTTTGTACGAAGAAATAGATATTTTTCTTTAAATTGCCTTTTCATAAAAAAAACCGCCCTTACTTCTAGTGACAGCCTGACATATTCTGGGCATCCTGGCAATTAGTTTTTCGAGTATTTCTAACTTAAAATTTTTCCATGCTTCTTGTAGTAGTTGCCAAAGGTGTCCTTTCGATGTTGGACAGTGCAACCGGATATTCCGCTCGAGCTCTTCCCACAAAAATTCTATAGGCTTCAAATCCGGTGATTGTGCTGGCCATGTCATATTCCTCAAGACCCGCTCTGTTTCTTTTTGCAATAAGAACCCTTTACACAATTTAGATGAGTGCTTAAGGTCGTTATCTTGCTGCATAATAAAATTTCTACCTATTAACCGATGACCTGATGGTAGAGCGTGCTGCTCGAGTATCTGTTTATAGTCTTCTTTTTCATTGTATTTTCTATTTTGATTAGGTTTCCCTCTCCAACCGTTGAGAAACATCCCCAGACCATAACTGAACCACCACCATGTTTGACAGTAGGTACAATACACTCTGGCAACATTTTTCCTTGTACAGATCGGCGAACAAATATCCTTCGGTGCGACCCAAATATTTCGAATTTGGATTCGTCAGTCCAAAGAACCTTACTCCAGTCCGTAGGTGTCTAATTTTTGTGACTTTTTGCCCAATCCAACCGCACTTTACGATTTTTCGACGAAAGCAATGGTTTCCTGACTGCTATACGGCCATTTAAACCTGCAGCTCTTAGTCGCTTTTTCACCGTGGTTAGAGATATTGGATTCGGTCTACTATCATTAAGTCCTACACGAATTTCCGAGGCCGTTAGTCGTCTGTTTCGTTTGCAAATAATATTTATTCTTACATCTTCAGCTCTCGACGTGATTTTGAGTCTTCCTGACCGTGGTTTGTCTTTCAAACTACCAGTATCCGCAAAACGTGTTACTGTACCCTGCACGCCCTTGTATGACACTTTCAATTTCCTTGGAATATTCCGCAAAGAATAACCTTCCTTTCTAAGTGTGATAATTGCACTTCGAGTTTCAATACTAATTTCTATTCTTTTTGCCATTTTAAAGTATTAATGTAAAATTTTAACTGCTGATCACGTTTCAACGCCGTCGTTCACGAGAATGGTGGCAATGTTTTTTTTTTTTTTTTTTTTTTTTTTTTTTCTCCCCCTCTAATCTTTCCCGGCAGTAGAAAAGTTCATTCCGAGCGTTGCCTTAAACTGAGTGTATGAATTATATAATAGTATTATGGACATAAGAAAATGCTGAAATCTCTTAAAATATAATTCAACTTGTTAACATCTGATATATTAACGATGGATCATTCCAAAATTTACCGGTATATTCGATTTTGATAGAAATCGGCTAGTGATTCCAAACTTTTGACCGGTAGTGTACATACTCAAATTTAACATCTTGGAAATCGGTTAAGTTTCAACTTTAAGTTTATATATTCCCGAGTAGAATTTCAGTTAGGCATGCCTAAAGACGAATGTGGGCCTAATGCGGAAACAATTAGGCATACCTAAATGCTGCAAGCCTAATCGTTACCGCATTAGGTCCTAATTCGGAAGGAATGATGCATGCTTATTAAGTTTATATATTCCCAAGTAGAATTTCAGTTAGTCATGCCTAAAGACGAATGGTGGCCTAATGCGGAAACAATTAGGCATACCTAAATGCTGCAGGCCTAATCGTTACCGCATTAGGTCCTAATTCGGAAGGAATGATGCATGCCTAAGTTGACAGACGTCTCAGTGTCGGACGTACCCTTGCATGAGAGCTTTCAACAAGATAAAAGTTTTTACAATTTAATCTATACAGTGTCTTGATGAGGTATTCCTTGGTAAACAAAAGAATCGCGTATTCCTATATAAGGCGAAAACAGAGTATCTTTCCCGGCAGTAGAAAAGTTCATTCCGAGCGTTAAAGCCTATTGCGGCCCTAACGCGGCCTTCCCAATTAGGCGGTCGTGAATATTACGCGTTACATACCGCAGGCGGGCCTAACAGGCAAATTAGGCTAGCCTAATGTGGACCTAATATCTGCCTAACTGAAATTTCTAGTCGGGTTGTTATATTGTTTATAGAAAGAAAATGGCGTCCTTGATAACATATTTCCGGGTTCAAGAAAAAAAATTGGAATAAAGTAAGCAAAGTTAGAAAAAGGCACTAAACTATTCAATTACCACACAGTTTTAGTGATATCTCGAAAGCTAGAGGAGTCTGGGGGATATACAGGGTGTCTGTTTTAACAAAACTTGTTTCGTATGGGTGGGGGGGGCGTTATGTAGTGTAAATATTTTTTTTGTACCTGGTATGATGGGGGAGATTTCAAAGTCAATTTAATTTTTTTAAATGGAATGCTATATTCTTTTTATACATAATACGATAGTGTATGTTAAGACAAGTTCAACGAGCTGCCAACAAAGTCAATTCCTTTCATGGAAAGTCCACCACATGTTCCTCTCTGTCGCGTCGGCCCGCTAAGCCTATTTGAACTTGTATGCAACTGAACCAAAACAGACACGACTATTAGAGAAATTCTCTTCCTCTGAAGAATATACTACCATGAATTTTAATTTATACTTTTCATGAACAACCATATATTTGTTTAAAACAGTTCCTTTTAATTATAACGATTTTTAAAGTAGCATTATAAAGGTGAAACATAAGGCGGCAGTGTTACCTCCTTTCGTTACCATTGCTAAAAAAATAAATGATCTTTACTTGCAACTGTTTTAGAAACCTGCAAAATGTCATAGAAATTGGCATTGTTAATTTCATAATTAAATTTGAAGTCCTATTGAAGTTTCGCACGTAATTATTTCCCAAACTATAGCTCGTTTCAAACAAAACTGACTCTGTTTTGTAGGGGGGGATCTTATGGTGGTCATAAATTTTCTCTAGGTGGACGTGTTTCGGAAATTTCAAGGTTACCATCGTTTTTTTTTTTTTTTTTTTTAGAAGGAACTGTTTTTATTTAGGTAGGCCTGTAACTCATTCCGAGACAAACTCATTGACCTATAACTTTGCGCTTTCAAGGTCGTTCATGGTCATTTAGTACCGTTCAAAACTTACTTTCGTTGTGCACCCAGAAATTGTTCCTTGTATCCTGCATTCGAAAGGACGACCTCTGACATTTATTCTGTCCCTAAATGAAAGTTCCACGTTCTCGAGTGTTGTCCTATTAACTTATAGACAGGCATCCCTTATCCGGTCATCACTAGTCACAATAATACTGATACTTCCGAAGTGATTGTAACACGCTAGCAACAGATTCCTTGTCTGTAAACTCTATGAAGTAAGTGTTAGTGTCAGTTTGCCTCATGTTTACGACCGAATGGACGAGTAACTACGATAAGGAACAATTTCTGGGTGTACAACGAAAGTAAGTTTCGAACAGCACTGAATGACCTTGAACTTTTTTGATAGATTCCCCCTTAACCTCAATACATTTCTCAGATCTTCGGATTAATTAATTTATTCCCTCATAAAAATATATGAAAACAAATAGAAATCGGACGGAGTCAGGTCTGGACTGTACCGAGTTGAGCGTTCTGAAGCCACGATTGATAAGGGCAACCATCACAACACTGCTCTTGTGCACGGGCGCGTTGTCGTGCAAAAGCAACACACCTTTGCTCCACTTTCCTCTTTTTTTGTCCCTTATTGCCGTTTTTTATTGTTTCAGCAGACAAGCAAAGTATTTTCCCATTATTGTCACACCATTATGCTTGTAATCAATCAACAGCGACACTTTAAATTTCTTGGCTGGTGGTGTACCTTTTTTATGCCACTGCATTCGATTCAGGCTTATAATGATGAACTCAGGTTTCATCTCCAGTAACAATTTGATGCAAAATTTGGTCTTTGTCATCTCCGCAAAGGCTTAAAATCTCGTGCGAACACTCGACACACTGCTGTTTTTGAAGCAGCGTCAGCATTCTCGGCGCCCATCTTGCGCTGACTTTTGACATGCCAAGATGTTAAGGAAGAATGTTCAAAACGGTTGCAAAAGATACTGCAACTATCACTGCAAGTTGCTTCTTCTTCAAACAGGCATCTTCCAAAATTAATTCCTCCACATTTTCCACGATTTCGACCGATGTTGACTCGACAGGCTGCCCAGAGCGAGGGTCGTCTTTAATCGAATTCTTACCTTGTTTGAAAAGACAATGCCACTTGTAAACCGTGGCTTTTCCAGGGCAAGAATCCCCGTAAACAGCTGACATTTCTTCCAGAATGATTTGAGGAGGTTTACCTTATTTTGTCTGGAATTTTATGACAGCACGAAACTCAATTTTCTGTATGCTTAAAATTTTCTTTCCGATTGGCTTGCTTATTAGACAATAACTCGAAAACTAATAATCCGATCGAGTTGAAACTTGGTAGTTATACTGAAAAGAAGTCATAAAATAACTCATTGTGAGCAGGCTACTCCCCCCCATTTCGCTAACTTTTCGACCCACCCTCGTATTTAATATTAAAGAATTGAGTTTCACATTGATAAATGAAATAGATGCAGTTGTCCCTGAATATGATTTTTCCGTGGAAACGGGTAATAGTGATGTTGAAGAAAGAAAGGATTCGTATTTTGAAGCATCATTTGTGCCATATTCCGCCTAAGTTGCGAAAAATTATGGCAGAAGAATATTAGAAACTATCAGAAAATATATATTAGAAAAATATGAAACTATCAGTCAGAATTGTATAAATAAATCCTTGACAAAAATTGATGAATATCAAGGAATAAAAATATTTAATTCATTTTCTGGGACCGTAAGAAGCAGTTTATTCCATCACATGGCAAATTAAAGATGTAGCTTGAAAGTGTTCTCGAAATGAAGATAGCGAAAGAAGAGAAAAAAGTAAAACTTTTACATATACGTTAATATGTAATAATAATGAAATAATTGTTTGTAAAACATTTTTTTATAATATACTTTCTATTTCTAATACTTCAGTCAAAACAGCACTAAAAGACTCGAATCTTTCGGGTATTATAACTCCAGATTTAAGAGGAAAACATGTTTGAAATTATTGATAGTATGAGAAAACATATTAAAAAATATCTTACATATCAGTCGCATTATACTAGAGGAAAGACAAATAAATTGTATCTAGGAAGCCATTTATATATTTGAAAAATGTAAGCTCTTTATTTCGAGGAATGTCAATCTAATAGTGAGATTCCAGCAAAGGAATGGCAATTCACACTTGTAATTCAATAGTTATTAAATTAAATATATCTAAATTATAATCTAAAGCGGGATGAAACAATTAAAACGTCCAAACAAGCTTCTTATAAAACATTTATGGTAAATCTCCAAAAGTATTTACCAACGTCTCTTTTAAGAAATTCCTACAGTTTTTATTCGCGCAAATTGTACACACTTAATTACACTATTCACGATCCGAATAGTAATTTAACATGGCGCGTGATGTGGGATGAAGTTAGAGGAGGACGGGGTGGTAACGGAATGACCTCATATATGTTTAAATGGGCCACTGATCATTCATTACGTACTTCTGGTACCAACGACAACAATATGGTCAGACAATTGTCAAAACAGAAATATGATGATAGCCATGTTAAATTTCTGACTTGTATAGTATCTACCTTCCAGATATTGAAGTCATTAATCACAAATTTCTTCTCTGTGGTCATACCCACATGGAGATTAATAGTGAGCATAGTATCATAGAACGTGCAAAGAAAAATTACCATCCATGGAAATATTTACATGTAATGATTGAGCAAATTTCATAAGAACATGTAGAACGAAAAATCCCTTCAAAGTAACCGTCTTACAGCCAAAGGATTTCAAATCCTTTTCATCTTTGACGCAATCGACCATAAGTCCATTTGTATTAAGAAAAAGAACCGAAGAAAATAAGCTGTTTCAAATTTCAAATATCGTTTGGTTCCAAGTTTGGAAAGATAGTTTCAGGAAATTGCTTTTTAAATATTCATTTAGTGAACAGGGTTTTCAAGTGGTTGATTGCAATAGAAACAAACATCGTTCTACAA
>NW_017100854.1:57602-58732 GCF_001263275.1 Habropoda laboriosa
AAATAATTATTAAATTAATTTCAATTATTACAAAAAATGTTACTAATTCAAAGTACTTTCAACTTGTTCAACTTGTTCATTATTTTATTAGAGGGGAAGGTCTAGATATGAGCTAGTTGAAGTATTGAATCATGTTAGGTGCTTCACCCTATTGAAAATGGGACGAAACTACGAGTTATGAACAAAATAAGTGTTGTGGAGGAGATAGTGACCTGCATTTATTTTGTTTACGTGTTGTGTTGCAAAACATGTCATTTCTCTTATTTCGCTATTTTAAAACATTTTTCAGGTAAGTTTGTTTTATTTGTTCAGCAACAATTTATTAAACTAAGAGCTAATCAACTAAAAGCATTACATTGCTCACATTGTAAACGTTTTTTTAGTATGTTTTGTAACGAATATCATCGCGTAGTAATGAATACCATCGCTCTAAGCGTTCCTGATCAAATGATCTAAATATGGGTTACATGACTAGTAGCTCTATAGTATGGGCTAATATGGATTAGCCAGTATTACAATTCGATAACTATGAGAACTGTAATAAGAAAAATACCAAAACATTAGAAAGAAAGACAAAAAAAAAGATACTATAAAATCTTGAAAAAGATAAGGGAAGTGCGGATAGCCCCGGACAGCGGGTAACCCTGGACAGTTGAATATTTCGATTCAGTCGAACACATTTTTCAGTTAGTTATAGATCGATTAAAAACGGTATTCCTATGTTACGGAACGGGCCGCAACGGTTGAGATCGCCTTCGTTTCGGGTTGGTTAAAGGCATAAAATTCCAGAAATGTATTTGATGTTGTTTATTTAAATGTTTAGTTCGAAAGGGTGTCGTTCTAGGTGTATGGTTTTACACTATCTGTCGACCTTGTGCAGGTACGTCGGTTTTATACTAGTTTTGGCACCTTGCTTCCGATCAATCAATGGTTAGGAAAAGGACCTGGAGTCGAGCGTCGCTTCATGGGTTTTTCCCAACTTTACTCCCTTCCTACCTGTGGCGGTTGCTTAGCGTTTTGGTTTATAATTATAAAGGTGTTTGGTTATGATAATAATAATATCTAATAATAATGTTAATAATAATCCAATAATAGTATCTAATAATAATGTTAATAATAATATAATAATA
>NW_017100854.1:59440-82930 GCF_001263275.1 Habropoda laboriosa
GAACGGTGAATTATCAATAAGATTAGCTACTGAAAAATACAACGTGTCACGTAGTTCTCTACAAGATAAAAAGCGGTCAAGAAATAATTCTTAAGCCGAAATTAGGTCGCTTTGACTCAACTTTTAATAAGGAATTTTCATGACAACTTTATAATCACGTGAAACAATTGGACAATCGCCTAATGCCATTGACTAGAACAGAGTTTTTAAAACTAGCTTTTGATTTGACAGAACGTCTTAATATTCCTCATTGATTTAACAAAGAACAAAGAATAGCATCAAGACACTAGTTTGTAAAGTAACTTTCGATGAAGACTCACAATAATAAATATATAATACTTAATAACATAATAATGAATGATATAATATTATTTGCAACATTTATAAGAATATTTAACAGCAAAGTGAACAAAATAAATAAAAAAATTACTATCCGGGGCTGCCCGCCATTTTTTTAATCGTTAATACTAACGGCCACAATTCACTGATTTTTTTCTTAAAGTTACATGTATAAGAGATATATTCAAATTTTAGAATTACAGT
This sequence comes from Habropoda laboriosa, assembly GCF_001263275.1. Taxonomy (NCBI): domain Eukaryota; kingdom Metazoa; phylum Arthropoda; class Insecta; order Hymenoptera; family Apidae; genus Habropoda; species Habropoda laboriosa. The sequence continues at coordinate 59,984 of NW_017100854.1, forward strand.
AAAAGAATATATTCAAGTGTTATATCTTAATATATAAATCCTGAAATAAAAGTGGTAACCCATATTTAGACCTTCTTCTCTACGTATGGCAAAAATAAAATCTATCTTACATAAAAGTTCTGCTCAGACTGTTCTTAGAATCGGACTGACACAAGCTCATTGTTTCCGAAATGTATACACCATTTAACATTTAGGGTGCCGAAATATAACTTAGTACTTTTGTATTGAAAGTTCGCCATTCCATCGAATTTGGCCATAAAAATTTCGACATTGCTTTAGAAAAACGAAGGAAAAAAATGGACCTACAGATCTCAACTACGTCTCCACCTACAAAGAAAGTATTTTCACCATGTTATGTCTTTATTGCAACCATACAACTTGTGGTTATATAACACGTGATAATAAGTTCAATAGCGATATATTTTATAACAATAATTTCATAATAACTGTAAACACACGTAAAAAGGAATAATGATAACCTGATCAACGGTCTCTTATTATATCTCGCAATATATTCTCACGCACTCTCTGATATCAATAACAACGCGGTTCTACTGTTTTACTCCCTGTTTCTCTGTATGATCCGCTCGTTTTCCAAATCTCGAGACGATTCGACAAACACGCTACATTCACGCCATCACTCACAACATATTATTAAACCAATTCCACACAACTTTCACAAGTAATGTTTTCACTTGTTTCTTGAAATAATGGAGATTTGGGAAATGGACAGAGTTGTTGTGATAGTCTGTATATTTTATGTGTTGTTGTTTTTGTACTATTAGTATATAATTTACACTAAATTTTTTGGAGTTGATGATTGAACATTTCTATCTTCGCATTGCCCTTTTCAAAATACTTCGCACATATTGACTTTCATTGAGCCCATAACCCTAACAAAGTACATTTCAATATGAACAGATTGAATGAATAGTACGTAAAGATGTCAAATATGATTATTTACAGTAAGTTAGCTTCTTTTTACCATAACCAAACCTATATGTATCTATTCAATCACACTGAAATATTTTGCAAAAGTCAATACTGAAAACATGAATACTCTAATGATAGCAACGTGAGTAACTGCGATTTTGATATTATTACAGCTACAGCGCGATTGTATAATGGAACCAATGAAATAATCATAAAATACGTGTAAATTTATTATACAGAAAAAATATGCTTTCTTCACACTCAAATCAAATTTTCTCTCATTGTATCATTCTTCTTTCAGAAACCAATGTCTAACCTTTCGTATCTATTAATATAAGCTCCAACGTGCCACTTTACAAATACTATGAATTTATGTATAATACAACTGTAGAGTGTACTTTTAGTAAACACTATATGTTGTAATGGTACAAAAGTGTCTACAATAGTACATTTCTAGAATTTACATAATTAGAATTTCAAATAGAAATTCCGAGGGAATTCGATTAAATATACATATGTATGTATGTATAAAATGAAATTGTTCATTCGTAACAATTGCATTTATCCACATACACACATGTATCTAATTCTTTTATTTCAAAACGTGCTGCTTCATTTTCAATTAAAATATCAAGTATCCACATATAAGCACATTTTGAACGTATTCTGTCGTATTTAATATATTTCTTACGTATTGAACTCAATCAAGTATTTATACATACATATAAAATTACATTTGACCTGATACGATAAGCTTTATGTCTAAATATGATCTTCTCGTAAAAACTGTGAAATATTAAGTAAAGAATAGCAAGCGTTACTGCGTTGAGAACTACGTGTCGCTCACGAGCAGCAGTAGCAACAGCAGAAGAGAAGAGAGCAGAGCAGCCAGTAGCAACGGCGGATAACAGCAGTTCGAAACGACGAGCAGGAGAGGTTGGAAACTGTGATGCTCGCAAAAAGCACGGCAGACAGCGCCAATCGTTTTTGCTTGGCGTCAGCCGCGTTCCTACCGCCGCGTCGTACTTCGTAGTGGTACATCGCTCCTTCCTTCCCCTCCCGTTCATCTTTTCTGACTCGATTCTCTGTCCTCTTCCCCCCATGCTTGCCTGTTCCATATTATCTTAAGTCTCTCTTTCTTTGTCTTTCTTACTGCACATTCAATGTTCACCTCGGGAAATTGTGCAAATGGATGAATTTACCTCCATTTTCCACAATTTACACATTCAAGAAAATAGATTACATCGTTGATATTAAATATATGACGATATTCTACAAAATATATCGACAACAGATACATTAATTGAATTACTTTGATTACCGTTCAAATTTCTATTTATTTTATGAAACAAATGGTTCTAGTTGACATTTCACGTTGTTTTCATTTATGTATGTAACGTTTCGTAGTAAACTTCAAACACATGCAAATCAAAGTGTATTATAATTGACTGTATTTCTATTTTTGACATGGTCTTTGATTCTCTAGAATTTTTCTTAAATGTAGAAAGGAGAAGAAACAAAATAAACAGTAGTTCGTTTAAATTAATTAAAATACTTTGTCCTTTACATTTGTTAAAATATTCAAGAATATTCAAGAAAAAGAAACTTACAAATTAAATTATACTATCATGTTTCTCATTCTGGTAGCGCTCAATATCTTAGTAAAACTTTAACTTTAAAAAGCTCGATCATACATCTATACGTTCCTTTAATACAAACAAGAAAAAAGTCGATAACATAACGCTGTGTATTATGAAACATGTTTTCAAAAGTGACTATTTTTCGTAGTTTCAGACATTTACACACGTTTCCTTCATAATCTAACATGAGTTTCATCTCAAAAAGTCATCTCCATGCTTGTTAACAATCTTATGTAATGGATATCGGTTCGCAGCTTTTCTTTGCACGTAAATACGAGGTATAAAAGTATTTGTATACAGTAAATTTTCTCGCATTGTCCCTACTAGAGCTCTCCTCACATTGTCTATTCGCTGTTTCTACGCCTATGTTATCTTTCACGGAGTCAGTGTCAAGCATGCGATGTGTATAATGCATGCGCGACGCGGTTCTTTTAACGAGAGTTCACGACTTCACAGTTCATAATACAGTAATATAACCTTTTCTAACTGAAAATTTTTTTAACATATTGGTGAGATTTTTCTGATTAAAATGAGATCAAACATAATATAATTTAAACCACATTTACTTATGTGATACTAATTGAGAAATTGAATAATTTTGCGCCCACCTTGCTTTCGGCCCCGGACATTTCTGACACAAGGAATTAAAAAGTCATTTTGCTCAAAAATACATAATAGAAAAGTTGTGAAAAATAAAAAGAAACATTGAAAAATTTTTTAAACTTTTCCAAAAGTTTTGCTGAGCTGAAATATGTAATTTTTATCAAAATACATATGTCTTCGTTACAAGCTTCTGATAAATTACAAAAACGTGATGCCGGAAAACATTGTCCATAAAACCTAGTCCCTCCCTTCACATTGTCGCTGTCACGTCGGCCGTGCCACCACATTGTCCATGCACAGCTTATGCATTCGACAGACAATATGTACAGATATTTTATGTACTTTCCTAGCAATCTGTTTTTGTAATTCAGCCAAAGTTTATAGCATTAGCTATATATTACGAAATGAAATTAATCTCGGAAACCGTGCCTCGTCTATCCAAACTGTTGCTATTCGGTTCCGAGCAGAGGGACAATGTGCATTACTGTAGCTGAAATGTAGAAATCAAAAGAGCAACATTTTTTATATCATTAAATATATATTTAAATGTATGTAATCATATATTATACACAAACACTTAAAGTAATAAATATACAGAAACAAAGTTAACTACGATACTTGGTAACGTACAATAACTGAAAATTCAGATAATGTAGGATGTAAGTGTGTGCGTGTGTGTGCGCGCGCCTTGCAGGTAGAACATGCTCCTACCAAGGAGACCCCCTGTCAACCGATCTTCTTACTGTACGTAGTTAAGTTTTCTAAATTTTCCATATTTCCGCCGTGCCAGTCACGTTCAACGTGAATTCTAATTGGTTAGGCTCTGACGTCGAAAGCACCATGTATGCGTGAGCTAAGGTAATTTTTAAGTTAGTATTAGAGCTTCAATCAGCCGCGACCCTGAATTATTAAGTCAAGTTGCTTGACGTCCGTAGACTCCCTAATAAACTACTATTCCTATAATTATAATAATGTTTCCTCGAGACAAAAGTATTCACACAGTACTATTATGTAATTAGTATCGGTATTACACTTAATATTTTGTAGAATTCCCTTTTTTGGCGAATGACTTCGTACAATCTATTATATTTGGTATGGATAATATTACTAGCGATAATTACATTTTTAATGAAATCAGGTTGTAGATATATTATTCCATTCTTTTGTCAAAATTTCTTTTAAATGTTATATTATGTTTTTTTATCCTTTTTATGAGTTTCCACCATATGTGCTCAATCCAGTCTAACTCAGGTGATTGTGAGGGAGTAGCTAACATATAGAGAGTATTATATAGAGGCCAGTGACAATTCCTGTGTGTATGTATTTTGGATCACTGTCTTGTTGAAAATAAAATATATTTCTAATTCCTAATTGATCGGTACTCTTTTGTAAATTCTTCTTCAAAATATTCCTAATTCTTCATCTCCAGATGCAGCAATATACCCCCATATCGTCACACTTCCTCCCCCACGTTTTACAGGCGGTTGTATATTCTTTGGTTCCAGTTCAGTATTTCTTGCTCACCGTATTCTTTTTGTAATCATTTGATTAGAAAATGTTGAATTTCAATTCTTTTGAAAATATTACTGTATTCCAAAAGTTGACGTTAACATTTACATATTCTTTTGATTTGGCGTTAACATTTACATATTCTTTTGATTTGACGTTAACTTTTTGCATATCCTTTTGATTTGCCATTAACATTTACATATTCTTTTGATTTGTCTTACTGATGAATTTGTTTTTAAATGTTCTTTATTCGTATGTATCGGTTTTACTATTGTAGACCTTTTGCATCATTTTGTATTTGTTCCTGACTTTTCAACCATTCACTCATTCCACTCGTTCTTCTCACTTGTTCTTCATTCGTACTTATCCCCCTCGCCTTCACCAGTGTTCCAACGGGTGCCCTGGACGGTCGCCCAGTGAGTGTAGTCTACGTAATCTTCTTGGTAGTGGTATCATGCAGTCTTTGACTGCCGACTTTTGGTGATCGTTAATCCTGGTCCAGTATCGTCCGGTGATAGTTCGGAGCGTTTGTTCAACTGATGGAACGTCTATTTAGGGTGTTTGCTAGATCGTCGTTTCTCACATACCATGGTTCGTTGAGTATCATTCTCAGTAGTTTCGATTGTGCTGTTTTAATTTTTTGCTGATTTCTTTTGGTCGCTAACTCCATAGGGTTGTCCCGATTGTTATTTTCTTTCGTAACACTCATGAATTAGTATTCTTAGTTTATACGTTAGATTGCATTATGAATTTCAGTTATTTCTTTAGAAATACAAAAACATCCGTATAATATCATACCGCTATACGAAAATAGCGGTATATTTATCGATAATTGTTTCGGTTTTCTTACTTTATTACAATTTTCAATATACAGGGTGTCAAAATGTAGTTTGAAGCTTCGTTTTCGAGTTATTAACGAAAAACACTGGCCAATCACAGCGCCGGTAGAGCCAGCGCTCAGGGACGGGCGAACAGAGATTCACCCGCGCGCTATCGTGAACGACGCGTACGCGTGACTTCTCGGTTATCGATCGCTGTCAAAAAAATTTCACTTTGCACCGCTATTTTTATAAGGCTTAGAGAAATGGTTTTTTGCCGTCATTCCGACGTTTGTATAAATCTTTGAAAAAACTGTAATTAGTCGGAATCGCGAAGAAAATAGCGAAGGTCGTTTTTACAACTTTTTTATCTGAGCTCGTAATGAAAATTTAAAAAATACGTTTTGTAGATCTATGTCAATTATACACACGCTGAAAATTTCATTGAAATCGGTTAATGTTTCTATGAGCTACAAACGGTTAAAGATTGTGAAAATCGCAGTATCATGACTTTCGGCGTAAAACTGTAATAAATCTGCAGATTCTTACATCTTTCGATGCCTGTCGCTTGTTTCTCCATCCACCGATTTCGATGAAATTTTCAGCACGTGTATAATTGATCTACAAAACGTATTTTTTTTTTTCATGAATAACAAATAAGTCGTTTAACAACTGTGTTCGATACTTTTATTCGTTATCCGAAAGGAATAAAGTGTTTTATTACTTATGAAAAACTTACCCATTCGTCCACGAATGAACCTGCTTCGACGGAAGTGGGTCGTTGGCACTGGGTCAGTGTGTCGATCCCGACCTTTCCAGGTAATCCGAAACAGCTGATGTTACGGTCGGGCCGATGAATTCACTTCACTAAATTTTTTTTTTCACTGGGAAAGTGGTAAAAAAAACAGAAGACGTCGCGGCGTTCGACGTCTTCTTTCGGCGTCCGACGTTTATTGTTGTCGATGTCGATGTTTCTTGTTTCTTTACTAACGTTCATCGGTGAACTCACTTCCCCGTACCGATCACTTTCTCTTGCCACTGGGAAAGGTTGTTATGTTTGTGAAGAATTTGTTGTTCCAACGTTTAAAAATGAAGGCTGCCGCACCTGGTGCATGTTCGCCGGGATGCAATTCAGGGTATCGCGCAGCGGCAGCGGTGCCATTGCCATCGCACTGCGCGAATATAAAAAACATTTCGTACTGCTGCGCGTTCGTACGATGCATGTTTCTCTTACGGTTGGCAAAATTACTCTGCCATTTTAAGCGTTTCCTGGGTCCTAGATGGACGTTCCTTAAGAAAGGGATATTTTTACAATAGAACGGAGGAGAAATGTTTATTACTGGAAAGCCTGAGTAGCAAGCATTTTTGGAGTCGACCTCCATTCCATTACAGGTACCAATGCGCTCGGGGCGGTCGCATTATTTTCGTCACCACTTGTCCGGATAGCGAAATGTTTTAAAGTCGGCATCTGAATCTGAAAGATCATCTTTCAGTTCCTTGCAACTAGGAAAATTATATAATGCGTTTCCGGAAATTTCAGTAGCAAACGAATCAAACCGTTTGCGATAAGCATTTATGCAACTGATTATGTCAGATACCGTTTGATCGCGTTTTTGAAGTTTTAAATTTAGAAAGTTAAGATGATCAGTTACGTTCGTGGTAAAAGCTAATTCTTTCAAAAACGTATGGTCTTTAAATTAATAAATTTTTGAAAAACTGCAATTAGTCGGAATCGCGAAGAAAATAGCGAAGGTCGTTTTTACAACTTTTTTAATTAAAAAGTACCCATGCGCTCGGGGCGGTCGCATTATTCTCGTCACCACGTGTCCGGGTAGTTAAATGTTTTACGCCCGTAACCACCAAGTCTAGCGAACATCTCTTGTCTTCGGGGTGGTGGAAATGAGTTAGAGAAGGAAAAATTAATGAATGGGAAATTTTCTGGACAGTACAGCGAGCCCAGCCTAGTTTAGACAATTGTCCTTTTTTTGGCGTGGGTCTAAGCCTTTGCACAAGGCTGGTGCAATAAATCTGGTAAGAGCCGGGCGCGTCGCTCGAGACTGTACGGGGCACCGAGAGCTCGACGCTCGAGGATGCCCGTGGGTCGAAGTACCACGCATCTGGTTCATGCCTTCGATATCCTTCTATGCCCCGAAAAGGGACATAGAAAATTTCCCATTCGTCAATTTTTCCTTCTCTAACTCATTTCCACCACCCCGAAAACAAGAGAGGTTCGCTAGACTTGGTGGTTACGGGCGTAAAACATTTCGCTATCCAGGCACGTGGTGACGAAAATAATGCGACCGCCCCGAGCGCATGGGTACTTTTTAGTGGAATGAAGGTCGACTCCAAAACTGCTTGCTACTCAGGCTTTCCAGTAATAAACATTTCTCCTCCGTTCTATTGTAAAAGTATCCCTTCCTTAGGGAACGTCCATCTAGGACCCAGGAAACGCTTAAACTGGCAGAGTAATTCTGCCAACCGTAAGAGAAACATGCATCGTACGAACGCGCAGCACTACGAAATGTTTTTTATAATCGCGCAGTGCGATGGCAATGCCACCGTTCAGGTCAACGTTCAGGTGACACCACCTTCACCACAATCGGCCCCTTTCGGAGCCCAAATTTTTTAAACGTAAGAACAATACATTGTTCTTGAATATCCCCACCTTTCCCAGTGGCAAGTGAAACTGACAGTGAAAAAAAAATACAGTGAAGTGAGTTCATCGGCCTGACCGTAACATCAGCTGTTTCGGATTACCTGGAAAGGTCGGGATCGACACACTGACCCAGTGTCAACGACCCACTTCCGTCGAAGCAGGTTCATTCGTGGACGAATGGGTAAGTTTTTCATAAGTAATAAAACACTTTATTCCTTTCGGATAACGAATAAAAGTATCGAACACAGTTGTTAAACGACTTATTTGTTATTCATGAAAAAAAAAAAATACGTTTTGTAGATCAATTATACACGTGCTGAAAATTTCATCGAAATCGGTAGATGGAGAAACAAGCGACAGGCATCGAAAGATGTAAGAATCTGCAGATTTATTACAGTTTTACGCCGAAAGTCATAATAGTGCGATTTTCACAATCTTTAACCGTTTGTAGCTCATAGCAACATTAACCGATTTCGATGAAATGATTCTGAACAACTTTCTCCTTTGCCAAAATGTTGTTTGAAGCTTCATTTTTGAATTATTAACGAAAAACACTGGCCGAAGAACAGAAAAACGACCTTCGCTATTTTCTTTACGATTCCGACTAATTGCAGTTTTTTCAAAGATTTATACAAACGTCGGAATGACGGCAAAAAACCATTTCTCTAAACCTTATAAAAATAGCGGTGCAAAGTGAAATTTTTTTGACAGCGATCGATAACCGAGAAGTGACGCGTACGCGTCGTTCACGATAGCGCGCGGGTGAATCTCTGTTCGCCCGTCCCTGAGCGCTGGCTCTACCGGCGCTGTGATTGGCCAGTGTTTTTCGTTAATAACTCAAAAACGAAGCTTCAAACTACATTTTGGACAAGGAGAAAGTTGTTCAGGATCACCCCAGCAACCCCCATTTCCGGATTTTCCAAGAGTTACGGGACAACATATTTCAACGTCATTGAAATCGGTGCTGATGACCCTATTCCCAATAATTACCGTATTAATTTATTTTGCATTTACATAGTACTGTATTTATTACTTTAGTTTATTAATACGTTATTATTCGTTTATTATTAGATGATTAGTCCATTATTAGTTTATTTTTACTTCATTAGTGTTAGTGTTAAGCTGCATCTTACACTATGTAACATATGACGTTATATATCAAAGTTATAAAACTTGTTAGAAGAGGAGAAAGAAAAATGTTATACAGAGTGTTACCGCTCTGGCGGTACAAGTCAAAAGGAGGTGTATCTACATGCAAAAATAAATCGGAAACAAAGGTTCTTTTGTTTAAGGTTTCGTTTCTTCTTCAACACCGATTTACTCGAAAACGAAGCCTTAAACGAAAAAACATTATTCTTTCTTTCGACTTATTTTTTCATGTAGATTCGTCCCCTTGCGGCTTGTACCATCAGATCGGTGACATTTTGTATATCATTATGTTAAATAACACTTTTAGTGTTATGTAGCAAGTTATATGTTATCCATCACGAGTCGGTAAAGATCAAATATAGTTATAAGACATTGTTACATGACAAGTTGCCAGTCAGTCCAAACCGGTGTGATACAATTATAAAATATTTGCAAGCCATTCAGTCTAGCTGTTACTTACTTTTGACCGGAAAACATTAATTTATTGTTTAATATCGTTTTCTACAATTATAAAATGAAATAGACGAAAGAAAGAACCGCTCATTTAATTGAATTGTTCCGAGAGAATCGTGTCTTATGGAACTCTACGTCTATGAACTGCAAAGACAAAAATAAGAAATATGATGCGTAGCCTGAATTAGGCGTTGGTATGGAGATGGATTCACCCGAAATAGAAAAACAAATTCGAATGTTGATTGGATAGTTTCAACGAGAGTTGAAAAAGGGAAAAATATAAATTTGTTACAGACTTATTACTACAATACCAAACGGTATAATCCTGTAACAAGTTGTAAATATATGTTGTATAATAATATTATGAAATAATTTGTTTTATAACACTCTTGTTATAATATTTTTGTTTTATTCCTATAAATTGTCTGCACTTTGTCCGATAGACATTCGGCGGGTTGATGTAATATTGGATAGGTGAAGTTTAAATGCTACTTCTTTAAGCGGCATCTATATCTTTTGTGTGTATTAATTACATTTACATTTGAATTAACAGATCTTGCGGGTGTTTTCTTTTCAATCTTCTGTCGGTGTCGTTTTTATACAGAGTGTTGGCTAGTGGGTTTGGGTGGTTTGTTGTCCTAATTTTGTAGCTCTTAGACAGTCGTTGTACCTCTGCTTCCACAGAAGGAACTTGCAGATCCTTGCGTATATCCTCGTTTTTAACGTACTACGGTACGCCAGCTATTGTGCGAAGGATTATCGATTGTGTAGCTTCCATTTTTGAGATATGACTTTTTGACGCTATTCCCACAACTGTATACCGTAGTTCCAGATGGGTTTGATTATAGATTTGTATATTATCGACGATCGACGACTTGTTAACCAGTGCATATCTCTTCTTTTTGCTCTGATTTGTTCAATTTTTTTACGAATGTGATGTTTCCATGTAAGCTTCGAGTCTAGATGAAGCCCCAGATACTTGACTACTTCTCTTTGTGAAATTTCGTTGTTGTGGAGTGTGATCCCTGGTACTTTGCCTTTGCGGAGTGTAAATGGATGCATTTGTTATAGTTTACTTTTATTTTTCGTGCTGTCAGCTATTTTTCTAGTAGATTTATGTGTTTTTGTAAGATATTGATTGCTTCGTTTGGATTTTCATGTAATGCTAATATTGTGGTATCATCTGCAAATGTATTAATTGAGCTATCTGACGTTGTTGGGATATTTGTTGTATGTAAGATGTATAGTGTGGGTCCCAGCACACTTCCTTGAGGTACTCCCGCATTGATGAATTTTATATCGGAGATTGAGTCCTTTATTTCAACGTAAAACGTTCTATTAGTGAGATAGGATTTAAGCAGTTTGTATAATGCATCTGGGAGATTTGTCATCATGTCATCATATCAAACGCTTTTGCGATATCTAAGAATAAAGCTGTGCAGTATTTTTTGTTTTTAAAAGGAGTCACGATTTTTTGTACTACATATTCTGTAGATTTGTTCTGTTGTAGCCTGTTTATCTCTAAAACCGAATTGATGGTCGAACTATTTTTTCAAGAATTTTGGATAATTTGGTAGTAAGGATATTGGTCTATATGAAGAAGGTTCGTGCACATTTTTGTTTGACTTTGGTATTATTACAATCTGAGCCATTTTCCACGTAGTTGGGAAATATTGCAATCTAAGTATGGCATTGAATATTATTGTGATCATTGTTATTACTTTATCTGGAAGTTCATTAATTATTTTTCGGTTTATTAAATCGTACCCCGGAGTGTTGTTTGTCTTGATTGTTTTAATGAGTTGTTTAATCTCCTTTTTTGTAGTATTACGTATCCTGAAGTTGCGGTCCGAATTTTCAATCGGATAATCTAATCAAGGTTGTGTCTTCATGTGGTAAATTATGTGATTGGAAGGTTTGGTGCAGGTGTTCCGCGAATGTCACAGATTGTTCAGTTGAGATTTTTGCCCAGGAGCCGTCTGGTTTTCTTATCGCCGGTACATATTGGTCTTTTCAATTTTTTCATCGCTTTCCAGAACGAATAATTCGTGTCTTCATTAGGTGTAAGAGATGTGAGGAAGGGTCTAGCCGAATAAGCATGGGAAAAGTGCCCCTAAACCGAATCGATCTTGGTGCATATCATTCGATAGTCCACTCGAAGAAAACCCTTTCTGCCAAGTATCAAGCTGTGTACCCCTACTACTAGGATAGTTACAGGGTGAAACGCAATTTACAGTTTAAGCTCCATTTCTCTTGTTCTGCTCAATGAAAGCTTATGAAAAAAATCATGGATGTGCTACCCAATGGCGTACATGTCTGTGAATTTTTTCAAAATTGTCGACTGCCAAATCAATTTTTAAAAAATTCGGAAAGTTTATAAATGTTTTTATATTGAAATTATCAAATGACCACGTTTATATTTTTACAGTATTAGTGTCTTGTTATGGATATTAATGTATAATTTTTTCAGATTTTTCGAAGTGGGAGACGGCACTTAGAAAAATCAAAAACCGAAGTTCGCTTATATTATTATTTTACTTTTTCGTGTGACCATGTTCATTTTTATACAGTTTTAGCAGCCTGTTATGGTTGGTAATGTATAATTTTTTCAGATTTTTTTGAGAGGTGTACCATACTTAAAAAAATGATAAACTGATATCTCCTAACCTTTCGAACGCAGACTGGCATACTCGTATAATCGACATACTTTATTCATTAAATGGTCATTATATGCATTTCCAAATACTTTCACATGTTTAAGTAAGTCAATACACTTAATTTGGACATATCCTTCTTTTTTTTTTTAACATGGGGGAAATCGAGGTAGTGTGGGATTCTTACCCACTAAAACCCCCATGGGGTTTTACCCAGTGAATGAGTTTTACCTGTTGTAATTTTTATTTACAGCACTAGTAATCTGTTGTGTTGAATTTAATCTTCATCACTATCATTATTTATTACCGGATTTACCTGTTCAGCATCGAAGATTTTGCTAAGAATTTCTGCAGGCCTTATAATTTTTGTAATGTATCGAGCATGGGATAAATAATAAATGATCGCAGCTACGTGCGAACAGCATCCGATAGTACGGTTGCCATTTATACACTCGCAGAAATAACATTTAATTCCGGAGCAACCTATTGAATTTACTGTGTAGTCTATATAACACTTGTAGATTTTGCTTCTGGTAATAAACGAAATAACATAAAACACGTATTAAAAATCTTAATCTCGAAATAGCAAAGAAAACACGTATTTGTCATAAACCTGGCATACCTAAATTATTCATAACAACGACACTCGTCCAAATACTAAATACACCTTGCAAGCCTTTTTCAACATTTAATATGTTTCAAGTTTTATTTCATTTAATACATGTAAATGCATTTGAAACTGCATATAATGACCACCTGATGAATAAAGTAAATCGATTCTATCAGCAAAATCTTTTAGTGAGTAAGAATCCCACACTACTTCGCCTCTCCACTCCAAGAGAGACGAGGTGTCTTTGGAAGATTTCCCCCATGTATAAAAAAAAAAAGATGTCCAAATTAAGTATATTGACTAACTTAAACACGTGAAAGTATTTGGAAATGCATATAATGACCATTCAATGAATAAAGTATGTCGATTGTACGAGTATAATTGTATTCAGTATAATTCGTCGTGTAACAAATCGATATGTTTAATTAATGAGTGTCGTCACGAAGTTACTGTAATTATTTGTAAATACATATTTGATTATTATTTTAACGTATCTTCAGGGAAATTTATTTATTATTATTTTTATGTATCTTTAGGGAAAACAATGTATCAATTTGTTATCACATTTATCTTCGATATACCCGGAACAGATACCGCAACCGATATTTTGTTATGTTACGGAACAGAAAACGAACAAACGAAGAAATAAATATTTCAACAAGTTCTATTATTCAATTCAGTGACAAGTCATGGTCGGCCTTTTAATTTAATTAATGACACTGCATGTTGCGTCTACTCGTGTTGATCTTATGATCGGTCGAATTTGTGCTGAATATGCACGTGGTGTGCCTACTACGTTAAACGTATTTCTCGAAGGACCGAACACTTCCGTGTTTCGGAAGACAAAATGACTGTTGGTTTCTGAAGAACTATTTCGCACGGTGATCTGGAGGATTCTGTCGATCGAGGAATCGGAGAATCTCCAAGATACCTCGGATACAATGCATTCGGCGGGGGTGAGACACGCGGATTGGTCAACTATTATACATTTTTTCGGACTAGACAAGGGAGGTGGTTGACTCTGTGCGATTAGCAAATCATTAGGTACCGAAATTAACTAAAGTGACGCCCCCAAGTCAACAGTCACTCCCATGTGCCCCTGCACCCTTAAGTGATGAAACTCCGCGTATCTCGAACAATAGATGCAGCAGGTAACAAATCTTGGCAGCGCTTAGACGCTAATAAAGCATGGTAAAATAGAAATCGAAAGGACTAGAGAAGCTAAAGTATGGCAAGCAGATGTGAACAATAGCCATAGAAATAACATCGAAATTTGAAGTGAAAGTAAAGTGCTCGATGGCCTCCCAAGTTTATGACCGCTGCGAAAGACCGAGGAATTTCGAAACCCGCATCTGGAAACGTGATAATCTAAACGACTTAACACTGCATTTCAAAATATTATTCACATGTTACCGTCGATTTCAACTTCAACTATTTCCTCACAAGGAGTACGAAATGCCGTCACAATTAAAGCAAAACTGTTCCCAGTTCTAACTGTTCCCCGTTGTTAAAAATCAATGCTGCGACCTGCATCGATCATTCTTAGGAATCAATGTTCAATATACATATAGATGGATCGCAAGTTCTTTTAAATACCATAGCAGTGAAATAAGTGTATAACTAACATACTGCTGCAAATATGAAAGAAATACTAAAAAGTATGCTGCTCTCGTACGCAACATCTGTATAGCAAATTTATTCAGTTACCTCTAACAACGGTTCTAATATGATCAAACTTGTCAGACTTGTAGGAAATGATCAAATAGAGTTAAAATATTACAATGATGAAGATGATGGTGATATTGAAAGCTTATATTCATTATCTATGGATACAATAAGTAAGAATGATAATAACGAATAATTTGAATTTTCGCTATTACATGTCGAAGAAATCATTTCAAAGAGTGATAGGAAAGATGAAATATCAAGGTAGATCAGTAGAAGCAAGAGAACTTTACAAAAAGTTATGACCACTAACAGTTAAAAGGTTATTAAAGGCAATGCACAAAAAAAATTAATTACAGATTGTCCTAGACGTCGGCACGTTGAATATGTTAGAACGTTTCTTAGAACTAAAAGAATGTTGCGATGATAGAAATAAAAATCAGTATTTACATCCACAAACGTGGATAGAAATTGGATATATGTATATGTACAAGGGTAATTCACCTAGCTTAACGACCTGAAATTGCTCGTAAACTATTCGCTGTACGAAGTATTGTATGAAGAAAAAGTAGTATGATTTCAAGGAGGACGTGTGTTACAATAATTGTTAGGTTAGTTAATTGAACTTTCTTATTGAAGATTTTTATGGAACTTGGTCACAATGCATACTGCAAATAACCAAAATAAAAACATCATTTGCAGACAAACTCATCGAAGCTATGAAAGTTCTAGAACATCTATTTAACAATGATGTTTTTTGGCAGGTACGTTCCTCGATGTGCGATTTAATATACAGGGTGTCCCGTAACTCCTCGAATACACGGAAATGGGGGGCTGCTGGGGTGACTCTGAACAACTTTTTCCTCTACCAAAATGTTGGTTGAAGCTTGGTTTTTGAATTATTAACGAAAAACACTGACCAATCAGAGCGCGCGTAGAGCCCGCGATCAACCACGGGAGCGCTGACTCTCATCCGCGCGCGATCGTGAACAAACGCACTGGCACAGCGTGGGTATCGAGGGAAACATGCGGCAAATGTTACATCGCCTTAAATTAAGAATAATCTGGAATTATTCGTTATTCACGAATAACAAATAAACTAATAAGTCGTTTAACACGTTGAATGCCGGACCAATTCTACGTAACTTGTCCACGGTGCCGAAAAGAATTCTTTATTCTGATACAACACGTTGCAATATGCATAAATAATATGTCAATAGTAAGAAATAAAACTATTTAAATATGCTGTGTGATGCATTAGGTGTAAATTTTACAAATACTACCATATGATACAACACGTTGCAATATGCATAAATAATATGTCAATAGTTAGAAATAAAACTATTTAAATATGCTGTGTGATGCATTAGGTGTAAATTTTACAAATACTACCATTTATTCAAATTAAATGCTTTTACTAATTTTGAGACCGTCGGTCACCGATCACTCCCACGGCATTCAACGTGTTAAAAACTGTTTTCGATACTTTTATTCGTTATCCGAAAGGAATAAAGTGTTTTATTACTTATGAAAAACTTACCCATTCGTCCACGAATTAACCTGCTTCGATGGAAGTGGGTCGTTGACACTGGGCCATCCCTCAACAGCTGATGTTACGGCCGGGTCAGTGAACTCACTTTCATTGCACGGCCACTTTTACTGTTTTCGACGATATTAGAAAAAATAAATCGTTGCTACATCGTAATCGCAAAATAGCCAAACTGTCCCGTTTACAATACGGTATGGATAATATGTGGGTCGTTGACACTGGGCCATCCCTCAACAGCTGATGTTACGGCCGGGTCAGTGAACTCACTTTGATTGCACGGCCACTTTTACTGTTTTCGACGATATTAGAAAAAATAAGTCGTTGCTACATCGTAATCGCAAAATAGCCAAACTGTCCCGTTTACAATACGGTATGGATAATAGTGTAATTTATGACACTGAGTTGGGTGAGAAAACGCCGTTACACTGTTTTCACCTCAATTTATTAAGATATACATAAGTGTGATGGTAGGTGTACAATTCGCCCGGAAAATACAATCGTTTTATGCGTTAACTGGCTCTGCGGCAGCGGTTCGGCGGGCACGTCCCGACGGTTGGTAGAAGAAAAACTGAACTGTGAATTCTTCACATGCTATGCGAATTCGCTGCTTTAAATGTTCAATGTTTTGATTTGGCATAGCATAGACCAGGGGGCTCACCCAAGTTTTAAAGTGCCCGCCACTGTGCCAGATATTTTTACAAAATGGTTTTAAAAGATGTTTGTGCGTAAAGTGAAGCAGTAAAATTTTGTATTAATAAATTCATTTAAAATAAATATGTATGGAATGTACTTTAAGCTTACAACTTTCCCTCCAGCAAAATTAAGGTAAAGTGCCCTTTATCATAAGCCAGCCATTCGGAGTGCCCTTTTTAATCAAAAGGTTGCCGACCTCTGGCAAAAACCAAAAGTCGGCAACTTTTTCAGACTTACGGATCATATTCAACTTTTATTTTCAATTATCGGGTCGCAAACGTTTAATATAGGTATAAAATTATTTTTAATTTATTATTCGTATTATAAAATGCATTGTTCAAACATTTCAACATGGGGGCCACATGTTAGGTACGTATCGTCAACTTTTTATGTGGGTCGCCAGTTACCGACCCCTGGCGTAGACTATCGACTGTAAATGACCCCACAGAAAAAAAACTAATGAAGTTAAATCGGGAGAACTAGGTGGTCAAGAAATAGGTCCATATGTGCCCAACCAACGTTCTTCGTTATAATTGAACGCATAAAGATACTGCGGCACTACACAACTTAATCTTGATTTTTGTACGCTATTTATGTTCTTTCTGTAATGTGCATACAATCAACGTTTTGCCTGCTGAAGGTCACCATTTTGAATGTGTAATTTGATTGAAATAAAATAATTTTCCATAGTTGCATTAACGTTCAGGAAATTTTCTACGGAAATTCGAATCGCTTCCCTTAACCTTTATAATATCGAGCCCAAAATCTGACATTTAATACCGGGTAGTGTACAGTTGTACCCCAACTCTCTTTTTGTCTTAATAACTAAACTATAATATACTGAAATATAAGTAAATTAGACAAAAGAATAAATACTATACTGAAGTACACATTTATTGTTTGCAGTCAATACAAAGAGTTATATGTATATATTTCTAGAATGTTCTGCACACACATACTGATTGCATTGTACGCAAGCCTTTCGTGATTTTCAATGTTTATTGCTTTTATACAGGTAACATCGTCCAGGTCTGGAGTTACTGGGTTCAGGTTCTTTTTTTTTACATTTAGTTCAGATAGAATAGTAACACCAATTTTTGACCTAGTGCTAATAGAAAGATTCTCCAATTATCTAAACGATGCTTTTTCCAGTCTGGGTTTGCCAGCATCCAAAGTTTATAGGCATTGATGGCACCAATATCTAATAGATGAGAAAGAATTGCCATTGCCCACCTATTACTTTTTCTTTGTGTCGTATAATCTTTTGACAATTTGTCGGTTATATCCACCGCACCTTTTGTCTTATTATAGTGTAGAATTATATCCGGTTTGTAGTCACCTTCGGGTCCGCTAACTTTACCGTCAGTATGTTCTGTTGATAGAAGAATAACTGCAGAATTCTTTTTTGGCACATACGAAACTAAGGTTTTACTCTTCGTGAAGGCGAACATGCTGGAATATTCCTTCTTGGATCGAGCAGGAAGTAGTTCGTGAAGAATATATAGAGTAAGAATTTTTTCTAAAAACTTATCGGCTGATTCAAGAATCGTAAAAAAATTGTCTGTAGTTATTCCATATCCTGACGGTAAATGATTTACCATGTGCATAACTACTCTTTAACCTTAATCTGTTTCCTTCTTTACCTAAATATACTTACATATTCACTGTGTATGCGGATTTACAATTAACCAAAGCCCAAACTTTTAGGCCATACTTGTCTGGTTTACTTTTCATGTAAACTCGAAAGGAACGTGGAAAGGAACTAACTGCTCATCAACGTATGATTGTTCTCCTGGATGAAAAGAATTTTTACAATTTAATACGAAACTGTCAAAAATATCTCTGATTGAAGCTAGCTTGTCGGTCGCGTTTCTTTCTTGTCTTGTTTCGTAGTTATCAAATCTCAAAAAGCTCATAATTTGTTGGAATTTGTTTCGCGCCGATACTATAGGTCGACATAAAGATGGATCTTGACACCATAATACGCAGATTGACTCTTTGTTACCGAGCATATATAAATGCTTCTATTTCTTCTTCGAGGATAGGAGAAAAGGCCCTGCCCTTTTTGGAATAAAACGATTGGGCCTTTCTATTTGTTTCTGTTAAACTTCTGTCGATAATATCTTGAGGCAAAAACAACACGAAAGCTTCTTTCATGTTTAAAAATTCGAACTACATATATGTCGTTAGGCCTGACGGAATATTTAGTATGTTACACTTTATTCTCTTTGCTCTCGTACGAAATGGAATTTTTTTCTGAGTACCGAGTGGGAACCCGAGTGAGAAAGTAACGCCGATTATATTCTTAGGATATAATATTTATTTGCAACGTTGTGATACTTCGTACACGCGAATTTCTGTATAAAAGGACGCGAACTTTGCGAAGACAGGTAAACGTTGTATTCGCTGCTGGTGTGTTGAGCTAACTCTGACTGTAAGGGATTTTGTAGGTATATTTATAAGGATGGGATTTTAGGGAGAAGGTGAACTTGGCTCTGGTGACGAATTGCTGGAAAGAACTTTGAAGGAGCAGTCAGCGAGTTGATGAGTAACTTGTTTTTGCAGGGCTACTATCTCTATCATTACATTGCTATTTCTAGGGCGACTCCGTGACTCACTATCGGTAAACGGTTGGTTCTCCAACAATACCATCTTTAGCAATACAAGTTGAATCGCTGTTCTCAAAAGTTTCAGGCTGGCTTACAAAATCTTCAAAATCTACGGTATCTTCATCACTGACATGAAAAATATTATCAACTTTTTCATTTTCAATTACTAAACCTGTACCTACCTTCTACATCACTTGCCCTATCTTCTAACAACGAATCATCAAAACAACTATCGTGCTCATCCGTTTCCAGTATTTTCAACAATTCGTCAGCAGTAAATTTCCTTTTGTTTCCAAATTTTGTTGTTTCACTCATTTTTTGAACAGAAATATGTAAAGCACTACATAAAAAGCAGATTATAGCACACGATAGAAAACACAACTCTCCGAAGAAGAAATACACGAAACTATTAGGAACCACGTACTCTGCCGAGCTTGAAAGAAGATTGAAAGAACTTGGTTAGGAACCTCCTTCTGCGACACAATTATAAGGACAGATCACACGCAGTTCCATTATTGGCCGAAGCGATAACACCACAAATCTGATGACATACATAAGTAAAGCTGTCAAACGAAATAAGAGAAGACCCGCCGAAACAGCTAGGCACGCTTTCTTCTAGCAGCTTCTTTTCTTTCAAGTAACTGATTGTGAATAATTTATCATTACACTGACGAATTATTTGAAAGTATCCTCAAAATACTTATGGAGTAGTAAACAACATGTTCACCTACATTCGCTGTCGCGTCGCGCTCTTTTGTGATGTTCAAAAACTCGCGTTCGCGACTGTTACCTGCCAAATTAATCTTGGATAACTGATTGGATATCTATTCTACTCGAATATAGTAGAACATGGTCGAGCGCAAATGGTGAAGTCTCGATTTCGATTGACTCTAATGATAGGCTCTGATGTGTCTCCTCGAACGGCTGGAGATGTATGTGTCGTTCGCTCGAGAGAATCTTTGCGAATGTGTTTCTCGATCCCCGAATTTTTCTGGAGTCCTCCGTGACTCCCCCGCCAAGTGCAAGAAGGCACGCTGATTGAGTTTTCACGAAAGTACGAATTACCAATCAACGTGCCCCTTGAGTGTCACCCACCCTTCCATTGCGCCCTTAGCGCGCTTTTCCTTGGAAGGAGTGCCATTATACGCACGTGTAAATTGACCTTTCAGGAACCCTGGTTTATGACACGTCTTCGGTTATTAAGGATACGGAAAAGTCGAAATTCTAAAGACATTGTTCTGTAAGAAATTACTTATTTTTTCGCGGAGCTACGAAGCGTCTTTGTTCTCAAAAATAACCTTCTAGTGCGAGCGTGCCATAAACCCGGTCAACGAAGACCTCACGCGTTCCGTACCTGCGCGACGGAACATTCGTAGGTTCTTGTTTGCCGCTGCTACGGTCTATGATCTCAATAAAAATAAATTTCATATTTAATTTTGATTTTGGGAGTCAAATGTCACTTCAAGGACATGTCTGAACGCATTTTAATGTCAGTCCTTGTGTATTTATACATATGTTATTATTCCTTAAATCGCTACGTAAAAACTCACTTATTCACCCAAAACCCCTACATTACTTTCAAAACTAATGATATCACCTTTTTTCATATTATTTTAGATAGCTTCAGGTACAAATTTTGTAATTTTCCGGATCATACCACATAGAAAAGTACCTTTCTGTTATTATTATGTTGCTAGGGGTATTTTTGTCTAAAAATTATGAACGTGTAGAATTCTACCGGTATATAAGGTACCACCCATAAGTTGCATTATTATTGAGTAAACGTGACTTTTTCCTACACTGTATCCCCTTTACAACAGTAAATTTTTAAGTTATGTACATATTCTTTAGAATTATATGGTTTGTATACTTTTATCCCATATTTATAACGTATACTAGGCATATATTGCCTAAATAAAAGCCGTCCATGCATTTGCATACATTCCTTTCTTTGACCAATACAAACGAACATCAGCCAATGGTACTAATTCAGTCAGTAATAAAATGTTAATGAGTTTTTTCATTTCTGTTTGTTTCGTCCGTAAGGGAACAGTATGTATGTATGTACATACATACTCTACCGGCCAAAAATTTGGAATCACTACGTAAATTAAGAGAAATAGGATATTTCTAAGAAAAATTGAACGCCTACAAAGTAATTGAAGAAGTTTTATTTGTCAAAATACTTATAAGTAGGATATTTTACATTTTATATTATTTTTTGTTCGAAGAAATAGATATTTTTCTTTATATTGCCTTTTCATAAAAAAAAAACCGCCCTTACTTCTAGTGACAGCCTGACATATTCTAGGCATCCTGGCAATTAGTTTCTCGAGTGTTTCTAACTTAAAATTTTTCCATGCTTCTTGTAGTAGTTGCCAAAGGTGTCCTTTCGATGTTGGACAGTGCAACCGGATATTCCGATCGAGCTCTTCCCACAAAAATTCTGTCGGGTTCAAATCCGGTGATTGTGCTGGCCATGTCATATTCCTCATGACCCGCTCTGTTTCTTTTTGCAATAAGAACCCTTTACACAATTTAGATGAGTGCTTAGGGTCGTTATCTTGCTGCATAATAAAATTTCTACGTGTTAACCGGTGACCTGATGAGCGTGCTGCTCGAGTATCTGTTTATAGTCTTCCTGATGGTAGAGCGTATTTTCTATTTTGATTAGGTCTCCTACTCCAACCGTTGAGAAACATCCCCAGACCATAACTGAACCACCACCATGTTTGACAGTAGGTACAATACACTCTGGCAACATTTTTCCTTGTACAGATCGGCGAACAAATATCCTTCGGTGCGACCCAAATATTTCGAACTTGGATTCGTCAGTCCAAAGAACCTTACTCCAGTCCGTAGATGTCTAATTTTTGTGACTTTTTGCCCAATCCAACCGCACTTTACGATTTTTCGACGAAAGCAATGGTTTCCTGACTGATATACGGCCATTTAAACCTGCAGCTCTTAGTCGCTTTTTCACCGTGGTCAGAGATATTGGATTCGGTCTACTATCATTAAGTCCTACACGAATTTCCGAGGCCGTTAGTCGTCTGTTTCGTTTGCAAATAATATTTATTCTTACATCTTCAGCTCTCGACGTGATTTTGGGTCTTCCTGACCGTGGTTTGTCTTTCAAACTACCAGTATCCGCAAAACGTGTTACTGTACCCTGCACGCCCTTGTATGACACTTTCAATTTCCTTGCAATATTCCGCAAAGAATAACCTTCCTTTCTAAGTGTGATAATTGCACTTCGAGTTTCAATACTAATTTCTATTCTTTTTGCCATTTTAAAGTATTAATGTAAAATTTTAACTGCTGATCACGTTTCAACGCCGTCGTTCACGAGAATGGTGGCAATGTTTTTTTTTTTTTTTTTTTTTTTTTTTTTTCTCCCCCTCTA
>NW_017100854.1:101669-143774 GCF_001263275.1 Habropoda laboriosa
AATTTTTGTGACTTTTTGCCCAATCCAACCGCATTTTACGATTTTTCGACGAAAGCAATGGTTTCCTGACTGCTATACGGCCATTTAAACCTGCAGCTCTTAGTCGCTTTTTCACCGTGGTCAGAGATATTGGATTCGGTCTACTATCATTAAGTCCTACACGAATTTCCGAGGCCGTTAGTCGTCTGTTTCGTTTGCAAATAATATTTATTCTTACATCTTCAGCTCTCGACGTGATTTTGGGTCTTCCTGACCGTGGTTTGTCTTTCAAACTACCAGTATCCGCAAAACGTTTTACTGTACCCAGCACGCCCTTGTATGACACTTTCAATTTCCTTGCAATATTCCGCAAAGAATAACCTTCCTTTCTAAGTGTGATAATTGCACTTCGAGTTTCAATACTAATTTCTATTCTTTTTGCCATTTTAAAGTATTAATGTAAAATTTTAGCCGCTGATCACGTTTCAACGCCTTCGTTCACGAGAATGGTGGCAATGTATAACAAATGTCCGATTTATACATTTTCTCGGCCCCCGGACCAGCCAATTGGAATCTAATATTGTAACATTCGACGCTTATTGGTAAACAAAAGAATCGCGAATTCCTATATAAGGCGAAAACAGAGTATCTTTCCCGGCAGTAGAAAAGTTCATTCCGAGCGTTGCCTGAAACTCAGTGTATGAATTATATAATAGTATTATGGACATAAGAAAATGCTGAAATCTCTTAAAGTATAATTCAACTTGTTAGCATGGAAATTCCCGACCGTTGCCAAACTTTCGGCGCATCCGAGCAGGTATTGCCTTACTCTTTTCGGGAAAAAGCACGCTAAGAGCACATTGGAAGGGTGTTCAAATTATATTTAGCCCGCAAAGTTTGGACGTTTATTAAAACAACTGCAAGCATTAACATCCACATTATTGTAATATTTGTTAAAATATAATTCAGCTTATCCAATAGGTGGTCCCCAATCCAGAGATGAAATTTCAGACTCTGATTTTGCACACTTTGAGTATGACACACTAGATAGCTAGAATATAACGTGCTCTTCAAATTCTTTTTTTCTTATTAAATTTTATGAATTAATATATTGCAGTTGAATAAATATGGAAATTGTGGAAACCAACGTTATGTAGCATCTCTCGCTTCACTGTCTTGAAAGACAGAATCCAGATCACTATTGGTATAATTACTATACATTTCAACACGTGTTCCTCGCAACAATCCGCGATGCGCGTGCGTCCGTAGAGATATCGGTGGCAGTATTAAAAGAATTTGAATTGTTTCTTATTTTTCTTCGAGATACGTTTATATATATGTATTTATATGTACAATATCCTCCTGATTTAGATGTAGGGATGTTGAAGGTGGAGCTTACATTAACTAATTTATTGTATATTGATTGTTGGAATTCACCGTTAACATGCGCGTACTCTCTCGGTGCGTAAACAGGAAAAGTCTCTTGACCTGGGTTTATTGCACCCCTTGCTGGCTTAAGGACTCGAAGAAACCAGCTAGTCAGTCTAGTGCGTCGTCCAACTACAATCCCACGCTTAGGACCGCCACAATAGTTTACCATTCACTAGTACATTCCACTGAAGTTATTTATTGTAATAAACAACTTATAAAAATGACGTGTTGTTTTTTCACAATTAATCAAAACTTTCAACATTGATAATCCTAGAAGCTCCACCTCAACGTCCCTCCTAACAGAAATGTGAAAATATTCTCAAGATGTCCTGTTTTCCCCTAGTATTTTAGGGGCGTTTATGTGATCGTCAGGCCCCTTGCGCATAATAAAAATCGTAAAAATGTCGAAGACTATATCCTCGGCAGCTGCAAGCTAATTTTTACTAACGATAAACAATAAACCATGTTTCGCTATTCCAACCAACACTATAGAAACAAACAATGTCGAAGCATCAATGTGAAAGAAAGAGAGGCAAAAACATCTTCATTTCGTAGAAAATGACAAAATAATGGGGTGACCCACCCTATGACTGGGTCACTTCGGCAGGAATGGCAAAAAAAAACTTGAATGGCGGCGTGACCCACAGTGGGATGAGCCATCCTATTATTTTATAATATTTTTTTAAAAACACACGTATGATTAACAGGTGAAAACTACGCCACGAATACGTCTAGCGCGTTAACGGGTCAATTGGCGCGAGGCCGCCAACAACCACTTTTTCCGGTCTGAATAAACTCAGATTGCGCAGTTTCTGCTTCTCTAGCGTTAAAAAAGCATCCGATCCCTAGGTTATGTGTGTAAGTAAGTCTGGACTGGCGTCAACCAAGCTGGTGAGACTAGAAGTTACTTTTGCAGGTGAAATAGTTTGAACAAATCAGTTTTCAATTTTTGTAACTACGACGCACATTACCAAAAATTCTGAAAAACATTTGAGTTATCATAAAAATATAAAAAAATCTACATATATTACAATTTCAAAAGAAGTCGACATGTTTTTGTGTTTTTCATTTTTTTCAACTAGGATTTGCAATGAAGAAATCAGAAAAAATTCCTTAACATACGTTTCCGTATTTAAAATACGTCAGATATTTTTCAGAATGTTTGAGTACAGATGAAACAATATACGCATGATCTCAAAACTTTCTTTTCTTCTCCACTTCTTTCTTCAAAGCCGATATTTAAGATCTTGGTTTAGCACACATCTGAAGTTTAAGACGATTAATTTTGTTAATTTCTTATAATACAAACTACGCACTCACTGTCCACCGCTCCACGTCTTTTCCCCGCTACCATGACAACGCATTAAAAAGCGCAACCGCGACAGCCGAAAACCAGGCCCTCGCACAGACGTTGCACGTACATATTGGCATCCCATGCATTTCAACAAAGGGCCTAGCCGAATAAGCATGGTAAAAGTGCCCCCAAACTGAATCGATCTTGGTGCATATCATTCGATAGACCACTCGAAGAAAACCCTTTCTGCCAAGTATCAAATATACTGGTAGCGCTACTATTAGGGTAGTTAAAGGGTGAAACACAATTTACAGTTTAAGCTCCATTTCTCTTGTTCTGCTCAATGAAAGCTTATGAAAAAAATCATGGATGTGCTACCCAATGGCGTACATGTCTGTGAATTTTTTCAGAATTGTTTACTGCCAAATCGATTTTTAAAAAATTCGGAAAGTTTATAAATGTTATATTTATATTGAAATTATCAAACGACCACGTTTATATTGTTACAAGTTACGCTTGTTGTGTCCTCACACGGAGCGTAATATTGGTTTGGGTTTGTGGATCGGTCAAAACGTTCACCGTATGAGGGTGATACGTTGTTAACAACAAATCCGACAGGATTGGAACCGTCGGCGTATGTGGTTAATACGCCGTTCTCCGAAGGATGGAAAAGGTTGGGTGTTCAACGTGTATGATTGACGACAAAGGGTTGATAGACCGGTCAGAACATTCAACGTATGTGGTTAATACGTCGTTCTCCAAATGATGGACAAGGTTCGGTGGTTGTGAGGACAGTACGTATTGTAATGTTGGATATACTTCGAGCGGTTAAGATATATCCTTTGTGAGTTTAACTATTTCGTTACTAATGTTACAAGGAGATGGTCAATTGAATATAGGCTGAAGCAATTCTATAGTAACTATATTCTAATAATATTCAAGGAATTTACAATAAGATTACAATGGTTTAAATATGAATTATAATGGTTGATTCTTGGCTGAGCAAGAATCTTCCTTCTCGACTTTACACGGTGAGTACGCGGGGACGTCGTAGACAAGTATGTCTAGTTGACACTTACGAATTTAGTGTTATACTTGGTTGCTCGAAAGGGAATTGAGCCCGATCTTGCACGTGTCGAACGACGACTATACAGATACTGTGCTACTTTAACGTTCAGGGTAACTCTGAACTGTGATTATATACCCAAAAATCTGTATTTTTTGGGTGGTGGGGCCCTAATTTTCCCATGAGAACGAAGCGCGTTCGTTTACTTTATCTCAAGGGGGTGAGCTCTAGGCGGATGTCTCGGCGCCGCAGTGTCGGCTAGTCTGCGTACGTAACAATATTTTTACAGTATTAGTGTCTTGTTATGGATATTAATGTATTTCGAAGTGGGGGACGGCACCTAGAAAAATCAAAAACCGATGTTCGCTTATATTATTATTTTAGTTTTTCGTGTGACCATGTTCATTTTTCTACAGTTTTAGCAGCTTGTTACGGTTATTCATGTATAATTTTTTCAGATTTTTTCAGAAGTGGTTCATACTTAAAAAAATTATAAACCGATATTTCCTAACCTTTCGAACGCAGTGGCATACTCGTACAATCGACATCCTTTATTCATTAAATGGTCATTATATGCACTTCCAAATACTTTCACATGTTTAAATAAGTCAATACACTTAATTTGGACATGATTTGTTGAAATCATTGATGAAATCATTAATTTGGAGAAAGTTATTTTTTTGGGGGACTGGAAATGTGTGTTATCAATTCTTACATAATTTACCGAACCTCAGAAGAAAGAAAAAATAAAAAACCAATGACACATTACAAGTTTGTCAAAAGTCTTATAAATCAGTTGAGAGGTGATTTTCAGGAATCAAGAACACGTCCATCCACATCTTCGTCGGACAATAGACTGAACAACAAACTACATACATATTCCCAAAGTGGGAGAAAGAAAACGGGACTGTATTGTTTGTTCTGATACGAAAACACCAAATGAAAGACGTCAAACAATGCGTATTGGGAATTGCTTCAAAATTGATCATACTGTAGAAAATTATAAGAAATAAAATTTTGATTTTTTTGCAAAAACTATGTTCCTCAATGTCAACAAATTCATATAAATCAAATATCATTACAATACATTACTTGGTTCCAAAGCTATACTATATAATATGACGATTCCTAGGTCCACGTTTTCGCGACAAAGTGGTGTCGAGTTGCTGGTAGGTAACGTCCGGGATGGCTCCGAATGCAAAGGGTTAAATTTGTCGTAGAATTTTTTTGAGTGTTGAAGTAGTCTATTTTATACTTCGGATTGGAAAACTTCTCGTTTGCAATGCATGGAAATGTGAAAATCATAAATTTCTAGTATGGAACTCCAGACTCCCACTCGGACTTAGAGGGCTAAAGAGTTCAATGTTACAAAATCAATAATATCTCACATTTAAAAAACGCATCTACAATAATGAAGTACCAAACTTAAATGAATAGTAAGTGGAAAAAATAAAA
Source organism: Habropoda laboriosa (assembly GCF_001263275.1). Classification (NCBI taxonomy): domain Eukaryota; kingdom Metazoa; phylum Arthropoda; class Insecta; order Hymenoptera; family Apidae; genus Habropoda; species Habropoda laboriosa. The sequence continues at coordinate 106,895 of NW_017100854.1, forward strand.
GTGAAAAGAAAATCACGTCAACCGCAGAACACACTGTTTTAGGCGCTGCAGTTTACTTACATACATATGTACGCTTTTCACAGCAACGTGCTTTTGAAATAGCTATTAGTGGACGAATCCTCTGTGAAAAGGCATTGTAATTAAATGCAAAATTAGATCCATAGTCGAGTTTTAGAGCTAGTAACGGTTGGTTACGTAATTTTAAGGAACGTCATGGAATCAGTACGCTTATGCAGGAGCTATTAAAATATCTAAGAAGGCACTGCAACACATCATAAGAAAAGGCAATTACTCGGAAGAATTTATATACAATGCTTGTTAGGGTGAACTCGAGCCCTGAATATTGCACTACGTGCCATCTATAGTTTTCTTGAAGGACCACCCAAAGGTTGATAACGGCTTTGGGACCGTAGTAATGAGTCACGCTTCTGACTGTCTTGTCTCTCTAATCTCTCTTCTGTTACTCCTCTAAAACCCCTGTCCGGTCCCAGCACTCCCGTTTCCCTTTCCTCGTGTCCTCCCTTCCATTGCGCCCTTGGCGTGTGCCTTTCCTGAAGGAGAACTGGGTTCTTCCCCAGAAAAAGTGGGAGAGATGGGGGTGACTAACTGTTCACCGTTAGGAAAAAAACCCCGGACTTGGTGACGTCGTCTTTCGCCAGGTCACCGCTTGGGTCTTCGGGGCTTATGACATGGCCTGTGTTACCGAGTCCTAATTCTATGAACTAGCGAAACATGATTAAAAAGGTGAAAAAGGGAAAAACTAATTTTGTCACGTACCATCCTAATGCTGGTGCACGGATGGTACGCGCATTCAACAAAGGTCTCAAAGATAACTGCCTGCCTGCTCCATGTCATAAACCTCTGCAAGCTAAACTCTAACAATGCTGATGAGACTAGTTTAAATTGGAAAAATTTACCTTGAAAATCTTTGGCTTCAAGTGCTGAAACAACCGCACTGGAGATAAACCTCGGCAAGCTAAACTCTAACAATGCTGATGAGACTGGTTTAAATTGGAAAAATTTACCTTGAAAATCTTTGGCTTCAAGTGCTGAAACAACCGCACTGGATATAAAATCAACAAAGATAGAATCACTATTACAATCTGCTCTAATGCTTCCGAATCATATTAGTTTTCCTTAACTAAGATTGGCAAGTAAAAAAATCTCCGGTAGTTCAAACATGTTCCCAGATTACCGGTAATTTACCGATCTCAGCAAAACGGATGAATGGACGCAAAAGTTTTCAAGGCAAGGTACCTTTCTAATTGTCTTTCAAGTGTGCAGAAGCATCAACTACAAATAGGAAGAACTGGAAAAGTTTTATCGCTATTGGACAATGCACCGTCACATGTGTCCAAAGACTAAGATGATCTATCTAATGAAATATGCAAAATTATATCATATATATTTACCAATAAATGTAACCTCCCATGTGTATCAGGGAGTTATAGAAAAGGTCAAAAGATTTTATCGTAAAAACTAAAGCATATCCTATTTATAGATGAAATTGAAGATGTGCTGTTATTCTTAAAGACAATGACACTACTAGACTATAACTGTATGAGAAATAACACATGGCATTGTGCCACTCAAAGTAATTTATACAGAGCTTGCAGGAAGATAATGTCTAACGAAGAAGCGATGGATGATAGGGGAGAGGGGAGTAATTCCGGCTACATAAGCAAGAAATGTTATAAAATTTGAACAAGTTACACATTTATTAATTTTTTGATATTAATTGATAGCTTGAAGTGTCTAGTTTGTAATAGTATAGCCGAGAAGGCATAAATTTACGTTGTAATAAAATTGGAGACAAAAAATGAAAAAGGTCATTTGGCCATGATTTTTCTTTACAAAAGAGGTAAGAGAAGTTAGAATTTCTAACCAAGAAATTTTAGAATGTCTTGGTTTTCTTTCAATTTTTGTAGCAACATTAGAAGCTAGAAATATTTTAATTTGGAAAACCATAACTTAAAATAATGTAAATATGAAGAAAATGGTAACTACTGTAAATATAAACTACCTTTTTTGCCAAAAAACCAAATGTAACTTTAAAAGTAGAAACATTCCTCTATTTAATGAGATTAATATTAATAATTTATGTCGATTTCAAGTACTAATTTACTTTGCTTGAAAATTGGCTACTGTTACAAGGTTACGTTGCAAAATGACATTCAGGTATTGTTTAAAATAAAAGGCTGCTATAGTCACAGAAACGATGAATATTAACTAGCCGCATCATTACCAAGTGGTAGTACCATACAAAGTCAAATTACGCGTTTTTTATTTTGCGATATTAAAGTTGCCGGAATTACCCCGCTTTCCCCTATAGTAAATGATGATTGATGACTTAGAAATATTCATGAAGTAGCTTCATCTGTTTCATGTTGAGCAGATTGTGCAATTACATAATGATACCGAAGAATGGCTTAAAAGTGATGAAGGGGATCCAGGTTTCGAAATCCTAAACGACGATGAAATAGTTACGAAAGTAACACACAAAAATTATGAATCCCGAGAAGGGGAGATGCAAATACAGAAAAGGGAAGAAACAAACAAGAACAGAACAGATAGAAGATAGAACAAGTAGTGAAGATTGTGATAATGAATTAGTTCCCAGACATTGACGCCTCCCATTCTTTAAATACAGTTATTAAATGGTTGGAAGTAGAGCCAGAAAAAACACAATTAATTTACAGTGTTTGAAAAACCTGAAAGATTTAGCATTGACAAAGTTCTTAAATGAACAGAAATAATTCAGTTTGGAAAACATACTCGAAATTCATAAAAATTGAAATCTTGCTATAATCCGACGAATGCGTTAGATGTCTAATTGAATCTACTTATCTGAACGTGAACTCCGGTTATTGGAATGAAAAGGCACAAGTAGTGAGGGAAATCAGTGGACTCCTATTATATGAACGACCTAGTTATATGTATGAGCAGTTTGTCCCCCGACGATTTCATTACAAGTTTAGCAATAATAGAATTGTTAATGCCCGTGGTTGTGGCGATGAACTTTCGAGCCTTGTAGATGTTTGCACGATGTTGTGTCGTCTAGATACTGGTTCGAAGGACCACCCAATATGATTGGGACTTGTAGATGGTACTGGTTGCTCCTTGGTTCTCCCTGTGGTGGTTCTACGACTACTCGACGACTGACCCGCCGACGTCGCGTCTCGGACGTCCGTGAGAGGGATTTTTGTTGGGACATTTGCCATTTTGTTAGGACACGCTGATTGGTTAATGGTGAATAATTGCATTCAGCGTGTCTAGTATCATCTTCACCTCCCTTCCAGTGCGCCCTTAGCGCGTTGTCACCTTGGAAGGGTGGGAGACGGTCGCGAGGGGTGGACGGAAAGTCCCAAAAATCTGGAATTTCCTCCGGGTGACTAATCGGCAAGCGGACCGTTACATACAGATGTGCCGTTGAAATTCGTGGTTTATGGTATGTTCGTAGGCTATTGAGCGCGAGGGACACAAATTACTAAAAATCTGGCAAAGCAATTGTAGTGACCCTCGGAGGAAGTAATGAGACCCGTGCAAGCAATAAACGAAAATCCTGAACTCAAAAATAACCGTTCCCGGTCGATCGTGCCATAAACCGTTTCTACAGAAAACCTAACAAGAATAAATATGCTTACCCACCCTACTGTTTATGTCGTTCGATTAAAATATATGTACATACGACACGTACTCACAAATACTTGATAGAGCATAGTTCGAAGAGCAATAACAAGCGTTCAAGATGAACGGGTCAGTTAAAATTATCGAAGTACCGTATTGTTATATAAGTTTAATACACACATCTGTATTTATAATGAAATTCTGCATATTTTTTAACTTGACAAGAAAATCCAAATTTTTTTAAATAGAAGTGGTGGGAGATGTTTTTTTATTTAACAAACACATTTTTAACAGTTTCATTGCACAGTTTTGTAAAACATAAAATACCACTATATTTTCATTGCAACAATTTTTTTATCTCTATTATAGTTTTGAAGATATACAGAAAAATAGGAAAATGCATATTAACCTCATAGTCACCCATAAAAATTTCGAGCATAGCATAGCTTGATATCTCCAGTGTAACCGATTTACTTTTATCAAATTGTCTTGTTGTATTGTCTTAAGAACAGTGAAAATAAAGAAAAAAATAATGTTACGCTCTGTCGTTAAAGTATACGTTTGTGTCTTGACTGCCCCGCACAGCGGCAGCGCACGTGCGGCCAACACTGCCGTAGCAAAAGGGTTAAGGGGTATTTTCACCCTGAAGAAACAAAAGGTAGAAAAAAATTCCTGATACTTCTTTTAAAATTTCTTACAAACCTGCAAAGTTTAAAGAAAATGGAAATTTTCAGGTCACCGAAGTTACCTTGTTAGTATCTTGGTACCTGCATTGGTTGCGATATTAACAGTAGATGTACCAAAAGGGTCAAAATGACTTGCTTGACATTTTGTTATAATGACTACTCATCTTTGGTACATCTGTTTTCTGAAATTTTTCATAACTTTTATTGAAGTATGTAAACGATTAATTTTATAAATTTATCATGTAGGATGGGAAAGGTATGATTAAATTTGACTTTCATTTCATATACAAGGTGACGCACCTAACTTGATCATTTCGAATAATTTCTAAATTATGCATTGTACAAAAAATTATTTCTACAGAGGTTACATAGTATCAAGAGGGACATCACGTGGTGTACACGACTTCCTTATATGTAAGTGGAGGCGTTTAGGAGATTTGAAGATCAACTTTGCTTTCTTAAATGGAATGCTTTAATTTTTTTTTACAGCAGTTCGAAAGGTCATTAATATCCAAGTAGAAAAGTATTAAACATTGTTTGTCCTAAAGCTAATAATTAACGAAATATTAACGATAGTTTGATCCTATCGATTGATTGACAGATGTTTGATTGACAGCGTATAATTTAGAAGTTATTCGAGGTGATCAAGTTAGGTGCCTCAGAATTAAAGCCGTATACATGTAAAACCGGACGCAACAAGTTTTGTCTCAGAGATAATCTGATCTGACCTGCTCTTGAGCTACGTCTTTTATCTTGGCTTTTCCTGTAGGGCGTTTCTTTTGCACTCCAATCAGGTCTTTTTCGAAAATTGTGACGCCTTCAGGAGTCAACCGAGGAGGGAACGACCCTTGAAAGTTTTCGACTGGCGTACAAAGGTTTATGTTACGATAATTGCTATTGAGAAACTCGGTGACTGATTTTACGGAATGGAAAACAACATGGGAAGACCTCCTAATGCGAACTTTTCTCTTACTCTCAAAAATAACCAAGAGTCACGTCCGCATCATAAACCTGCCATCGGTCTCTTCACGCAGACCTCGCATCCCCTGCTGTGGCTCCGTGTAGGCCACTCGACCAACCTCTTAAAAATGCCTACAATTTATTTATTTCCTCTTTTTTTGTCTAACATTTTCATGCAGTATACCTACATATATACATATGTATGTCGAGATGGGACATTTTAACCCCTCGTAGAATATAGATAAAATTTTGATTTCTTTGAACTTTCAAAAGTTTCTCGTAAAATTTCCGAATATATAACTCCAATGCTTCTTAGAAAACTAAATATACAGGGTGTCCCATAGCATCAGGGAACCGCTTCGGCGAGGTTCATATAAATACACCCAACTAGAAATTTCAGTTAGGCAGACATTAGGTCCGCATTAGGCTAGCCTAATTTTCCTGTTAGGCCCCAATGGGACAGCCCCATCAGGCCCGCCTGCGGTATGTAACGCGGAATATTCACGACCCCCTAATTGGGAAAGCCGCGTTAGGGCCGCATTAGACTTTCCCAATGACTATCTAATGAGACCAACCGCATTAGGCCCATATTAGAATAGCTTTATTAGGCTATCATTGGGAGGCACTAATGAAATCTCATGAGGAATACCTCATCAAGACACTGTATGGATTAAATTGTAAAAACTTTTATCTTGTTGAAAGCTCTCTTATGGCGACCTAACCTCTACACGCAAGCGTACGTCTGACACTGAGAGCCCCACTCCATTTAATTTAGGCGTGCGCTCGGCCATCCCCATTTGGGCCACGTATAGCAACTGTTAGGAATGCCCAACTTAGGCATGCATCATTCCTTCCGAATTAGGACCTAATGCGGTAACGAATTAGGCTTGCAGCATTTAAGTGTGCCTAATCGTTTCCGCATTAGGCCCACATTTGTCATGCATATACACTACCGTCCATAAGTCACCGGACACTTACTCGACGACAGTCAAACGGCGTCTTTTACTAGTCGGGTTTCGCGGATGCATTGTTGTTAAAAAACCGCACTTAAGGATTCAAAACAAGAAAAAATGGCTGCAGTAGGCAAAAACACATGAAGCTTGAAGTACTAAGATTGGGAAAAAGGGCTGTGGAGTGACGAGTCGAAATTTGAAATTTTTGGCACAAAACGACGAGTTTATGTGCGTAGAAGGGCAAATGAAAAATTGCTAACAGATTATATTGTTCCAACAGTGAAGCATTCATGCAGTACCGTCTGGAAAAAGATTAATGGGACAAAACTTTATATTTATGCAGGATAACGATCCTAAACACACTGTGAAAATTTGTAAAAACTTTTTAAAGGACTTAGAAAACAATAATGAATTACAGATGATGACATTGCCTCCACAATCGCCCGATCTCAACCCGATTGAGAAATTATGGGATGAATTTGGACAGAAGGGTAAGGAAAACGTGCCCAACATCAAAAAAAGATCTATGGAAGAAGTTAGAAGACGCTTGGAAAGAAATTACTCGAGAAATATTTAAACAATTAACCAAAAGAATACCACTATTAGTTCAAGCGCTCATATCCGCACGAGGCGGATATATCGACGGAAAGAGGTTATAGGATTAGTTATATACCTTTCGTAAGATTTTTAACATATAATTTGTAGGATATACGTATTCTTGACATTATATACATACAATAAACACCAATTTTATTTCATAATATAGGTCACTTCCTTGTATAAAATTGCCTACAACTCAATTTGTCTAACTGTCCGGTGACTTATGGATAGTAGTGTACCTATGCCCTATTTGACCTTGTTTTCGAATTACATATAGCGAGTTTTATGTTGGAATAATTCTATCAAATGATAAAAGTAGTTGTATTGATTCTATCTACTCATTTACAAACAGAACTCAATATCTGACGTTGAATCTTGTATTCTATAATAGTTCTGTAAACACTTCCTTTTAGTATCTCACCTATAAGTCATTAGAGCGTCAGATTATTTAAATATGCCGTGTGTGGAAATGGAAAGTTTCTCTAATGAACAAATGGCAGATATGCATCTCATGTATGGGCTTACCCAGTGTAATATTACTTTGGGGAATGGAGAGAATAAGACAGCCAGTGATAAAATGTCTCTAGACTTGTGTTCAGATGCAAGGAGGTCATTTTGAACACCTCTTGTGAAGATATGCAGGTACAGTGTATTAAAGAAGAAACTCGCTGTAACTCGAAAAAAGACCAATGTACAGAATTCAGCACCAAAACGGTTCTCCGATGCTACGAGACACCCTGCATATGAAAATTTTTATACGTTGTATAAAAATTGTACAAATAAACTTGTGTATCGTAATTCAATCGCACTATTCTTCTTTTATTTCTTCCATCTTTCTCGTTTGTCCAAAAAAACATCTAATACTCACATCCGTCGATATACTTTTGCTTATAACGCTCTACTGCCTTAACACATTGACTACCACGCCAGATTTACATGTTTTGCTCAGGGAGCCATAAGAAATTTTTAGTTGACGATATTCATTTTATTCTAATTATTCTAAACATTTGAGGCCTTCCAGTCACTGATGACCACCGTGGCCCCTTCAGGAAAACCGTTTTCGGTCACAGGTGATCAACGTGATAGTCAACGTGTTAAAAGATACCTTGCGAACGCGACGATCCGAAGTAAACGCTTATAGAGGAGGCGCACTTTTACGCCATAATACATTGTGAAGTTTGAAATTCTATTTTCTCTCGTGACCTGAAGGAATACTTTTACCCATAGCACTGCTTAGAAATTATGGAAAAATTTTCATTCAGTGCTAAGTTATTGCCAAAAATAAATAATTTTAACAAAGATTGTTTCGACGTCTACTAAAAGGAAAGTGACTTATTATACTGTGAAGAGTGAATATAGACAATCCAACAGCGAAAGTAAATACGAGTCAACAGACATTAGTAACGAAGGTGAAAACTTTCTCAGTTTGTGCAGAAAAAGCAAGTTTTGTCAGATCCCGAAATGAAAGTGACTAGGAGACTGAAATGTCTATTAACGGAATTGTCTGCAGAATACAGCAAGAAGGCTCAATGTCTGGAAGATTACCACAGCACAACATTATCAAAGAAATGGCAGGACCAATTTTCATTGATAATCGATGAAATTATAAAACATATACCTAAGAACTTACACTGAAGCAGAGGTATTATACAAGTTCTGGATAACGATTGAACTCTGTCCAATGTACGAAGTGAAAAATTTGAAACTTTCATATTTATGGTAAAAACAACGGGGCCGTGCAGCTTTTTCAAAATCGATGAGTGAAAATAAATTTACAGAAATTCTTCGGTTCATTTGTTTCGATAAGAGCCGTGAAAGAAACAAGCGGTTGCAAACAGATAGCTCTCCATGAAGTTTCAGAAGTATGGAATAAATATTAGGTTGGTCCATAAGTTCGTGCGGTTTTATTTCGTGTTGAATAAAATTCATAACATCTGCCTATCGGCTATGTGATACACATGATTCAATAGCTTTTCTTTTCTTCTTGTATAGTGTCGTGAATTTTTTGGTTCTATGCAAGTAATAAAAAGTTCTTTGTTCAAAAACAATAGAGTGTCAGGTTAACAAAGCTATGCATCTCCGATATATTTTACTTTATGAGTTTAATTGTGGTTCTAAAGTTGCTGAAGCTGCCCATAACATTTGTACCGTCTACAGAAAAAGTTATGTTACCAACAGAACAGAACAAAAGTAGGCAATTTTGTCATAAATGATCAGTCACGTTCGACCATATTAGTTCGATGAGGAGCGTTTGAAAGCTCTGCTCTGTAATGACAGTCAACTGGTGAATTAGTCGAGAAGATGCACTGCTCTCACCAAACAGTGCTCCGCCTGTTTAATAAGGCGAAAAAATAAAGTTTTATAAATCAGAAACTTTCTTAGTCTTTCTTAGATAGTTGATGGACAATTATTTCCAACCAAAGCTAGATGTAAATTTACATACATAGTACACACCAAACGAACCCCATAAGTTTGGCATAAAATTCTGCTTGGCCTCGAATGTCAAAAGTAAATATGTTATAAACGGATTTCTCTATCTGGAAAAGATTGAAACGAGATTATCAATACCTTTGAGTGAATTTGTCGTTCTAACACTTATGGAACCATATACCGGATGTGGAAGCACGATAACAACAGATAATTTGTTTTACAAGTGTATCACTAGCGACAAAACTAATAGCTAAAAGAACGACTTTAGTTAGCATTAAAGAAAATAGGAGAGAATTACTTAAACCTGCAAAACTAAAGGACAATATGCTTCCCTCCTCTACAATTCTTTATAAGTCCGATAATTGTACTCTTACTATTTATAAAAGTAATCCAAACAAAAAAGGATTGTTTTTAAGTTCAAAGCATAAGTCGGCCACAATTAAAAGAGATGGTAAACATCTATCCGTAACTGTGGTATTTTATAATAACACGAAATTCGGCATAGATATGACTGATCAAATGGCTAGAAGATATACTGTGAAAGTTGAATCCTGAAGATGGCCGTTACAAGTATTTTATAAGATTTTAGATCTAGCCGTAATAAATTCCTAGATACCCATATAACAAAACAACAAGGGGAAATATGTCCAGAAAAGACTTTTTATTTCAGTTAGCTGATGAATTTGTCAGTGAATATAAAGATATAACAGGACAATCTTCAACGGAAGCAAAGGAATTAATGCTTTCGGATGCACTATCAAATACCCAGCGAATATTACACTCCAACGTAAACGATATTAAATAGAATATTGCACAAATAATAAAACGAAGAATATTTATGGTACATGTAATAAACGTGTTTATGGTAAATGTACTGCTAAGAAGATTTTTAATTGTGAAAAGTATGTTCAATAACATATATATAAAACCACTTTTTTCTCAATGAAGAAAATTTTGTATATGATTATTTTAGAGAATATTAAATTTATTTTCAATATTCGTTAAATAAAACAAACAAATATATACAAATGCACATTTCTTTTTGCTTAAATGACTTGTTCTTTTGAAAAACAAGTCATTTTGACCCTCCCGGTAGAAATAAGGTACATACATATGTATATGTAACTCGTCGGTAGTTGTAGTGTTAAATTAGTAAGCGTACATATTGCTTGGTTCCGTTCGAATATCACATGCTTTATTTTACTTTCCTATTATTATGTAATCAGTGATAAATATTTTCTACATTCCAGTAAACAGGCTGTATTCGATGGAAAGAAACCTATTAGAGGAGGCATTCCATTTGTTTTCCGTAAGTACACGTGACAAAACAGAACAATTTAGTAAAATATTCACTTGAACATTTTAATAGAAAACATAGATATAGAGGTACGCTGACACGATGCGAGTACACTCGGACCAGATGATATCGTATATTATTACTCTTTTCATATTTTTTGTTATTAGCTTCATTTTAATGAAATTTTATTGCTTATGTGCAACTCACACAGCAAAAGTTGAAAGATGACAGAGTAATTCTTGCGAGAACATTTATATACCGAATATAGAAGCATCATTTGTTTATATTGTACGGGCTACATGCGAGTACAGTAATGTCTCTACAATTGGCCACTAGTTTGGATTCTACAATTGACAACATAGATGGTCCTACGCCTAGGTTGCGTCATTGCTGCGCCTATGTTGTCTCGCTCGCAGTCAGTCAAGCGTGTAACGCTACAGCACTCAGTTTCTTTTACGAGATTTCCCGGCTCCACAGTTCATAACAAAATAATATAACTTTTTTAATTTTACATTTTTTTGTCTGAAATTTTTTTTAACATGTTGGTGAAATTTTTCTGATGAAAATGAGATCATGATATAATTTGAACAACATTTACTTATTAATACTTATTGAGTGATTAATTTCATTTCATAATATATCACTTTGGATGAATTGCTAAAAAAATACATTAAATATCTGTACACACGATTCTACAATTGAGCACCAAATGATAGTCCGATTCTACAATTGACCACCAAACGGTGACTCTCAAAATAAAATAAATATCGTCAACTAAAATTTTTGTACGTCATAGCCAACTAGACATTATTTTAAATTGAAAAAAAAATTATAAAGCATAATAATATAATCTTATGCTTAAAATAATGAAAATTTTCTTATTGCCGCCTGAGAGCAACCTGTAAATCTGGCGTGACAGTGAACGTGTTAATAAGTAAATGTTGTTCAAATTATATCGTATTTGATGTCATTTTCATCAGAAAAATCTCATCAATATTGTTACGTCGTAACAAAGGACGAATACCATCATGCATCGCACTTGTAGTTTTCCTAGAAAATAATAATTCTCACCACTTAAATTCCTGCTCGTACATGCTCGATGAATATACATCTGCGTTGCAGATGTAAGTCCATCGACGTTCCAAAGGGGATATCGGGAACCAAGAATGCGTAAAATAAACCTTTTCAATGGCCTACTTCCAATCGTGGATGTAGGTCCCATCTATGTCACCAGGATGCGCCGTCGGAGTTCTTACGCAAGGTACGTAAACCTTGACAACGACTTCGACGGTCGTAACACGGCGCGAAAATAATAGAAGTCCCTTTTGAAGCGTCGAACGGTCAAGTCTCGGCACTTGTGGCATGGCGCCGTTAGGGCTAAACTCTCGAGAAAACTCGAGAAAAGTATCGAGAAAACCGAGGACTTCGCGTTAGTCACGGAAGTGCATGGTGGTACGCGTGCCCCTTCCCTCGTTTCTACCACTGATGAGGTCGAGACAAAGTCGACCAATTAGGTCAAACTTTGTGCTTCACCCCCATCGGAGCCTCGAAGCGTAGAGAGGGAAATCGCGCTTCCCTCAGGAGGAATCGTCCTCCGAAAAGACAGAACATTTTTAACTCTCGCCGTAAAAAGAACAATTTCAAAAATCGTAGTATATAGACCAAAGTCAAAACTCGTACAATCTGGCGTGACAGTTAACGTGTTAATAAGTAAATGTTGTTCAAATTATATCGTATTTGACCTCATTTTCATCAGAAAAATCTTATCAATATGTTAAGAAAACTTTCAGGATAAAAAAACGTAAAATTAAAAAAGTTGGTGTTTAAATCGCTTGGTTGCCTCGACTCTCGTTTCATCCTTATCTTTTATTCGCTGTCCTTGTCTTCGTTCGGCAAACTACAAAGACGGGCGCGAGGCTCGAAAACGTAGTCCTTGATTCTACAATAGGCCTGTTTAAGTTCCTTGCTGGTGGTCAATTGTAGAGACATTATTGTATCTCTTTTTACGTTGTGTGCTCGCACTGTGTAATGGTACCTTAAGAGCCGTTATGTACCATCGACCAGTCGCCGGAAGACCAAGAACCAGGCAACCAAACTCGACGACCAAAAACAGCAACTCGAAAGTTGTCAGTGTCGTTGTATAAATTTTTCTGAATTGAATCTCATCATTACGCGTGGTCTGCAAGAAAGTTGCCCATCGTGTGAACGCGTGCATTTGATTCAATGCACTTCATCTGTCTCCGCGACTAGCGAGTTGCCTGTACGTCGCTCGTGTTTTCGTGGTCGTGGCAACCAATGAGTCGCCAGCGACTGGACGACATGACACTGCGTAACGGTTCAAAGCGTTATGAACGAGTTTACACCTCTAACACATTCGTTTCATCTGATAAAATAATCAAACTTTCATTTTAAACTTCATTTTTGTACGATATAATACCCAATACATTTGAATTCATGCGTAAATAAGTCATGAAGAGCTACATATATTGTGATGCCTAAGGCTGTGGTCATAGTGAATATGTATTCGGACGAACTGGCTTTCTGACGAATCCAATACGTCAAAACAATCAAATATGTATACAGATTGTTATTACTGTATGCATTACAGTTTTCAGAAGTTTCATTTGTCAAAACGTCAATTCATCCGAATACGCATGCACTACATATAACCACAGCCTAAAAAGTATTCAAAACTTAGACATGCCAAAAGTACCAGAATATTCCTCTCATGCAAGATTGATTCATTAAATGTACTTAGTGCCAAAAGTATTAATAAAGTAAAGCTAACAAAGCAAGCACAAATTAAAATGATAAACATTTGTGGCAAGACGTTCTTTTTTTTAGAAGAAATACTTTGTTACGTTGTTTTAAGGGATTACATACACTTTGAGCGGTTGAAAAATAAGGAGAATTCAAACATTTCTTTTATATATAAAATTACATTTCATGAAAAAAGCAATATATACATCTTATTGTATGGTATTTAAGTAGTATTTTCTGAAAATTTGAACTAAATATCTGAAGACGGAAAGATATGGCAGCCATTTTCCCAAAGCCATTTCACCAAAACCAGATATACACGTATGTATCTCGGTGGGGTTTAATCTCAAATTGTTTTAATTTTACACTACACTAAACAAAAAGCATTTGTCGATGCCAATTTTGAAAAAATCAAGTTTTGTAAAACTGGCAGCTGTTTGAACTCAATATGTAATTTCCAACCTAAATTTTTAAATTTTTGTTAATAAAAGAAAGAAAAATGCACGAATCAAAAATTCGTTTCGTCAAGTAGTAGATAATAGTCTTTAGAATATTATTGCAAAATTTTATCCAAATGGGTCCAGTAGTCCCAAAGTTTCAATTGTCTGTTACCACTAGAAACCGATCGAAACTCTAAGTTACTTTTTTTTATTGATTTAGAATGTATCATCGATGCTTGGACTATAAAATTCTCCTTCCTTTGAAGTAGAAGCCTCTTAATTATCTTTTTTCTTTCCTTTGCTTGACATTCGTCCTTCCTTCAAAGACTTCGCGTGTTCGACGAGACTCAACCGTCGAGTCTCTTCTTTGTCGACTCAATGACAAGCATTCATTCCACACTGTATTTGCATTACTTGTTTGCGGCGATCTCAAAAATAGTAGAACCGGGGTAAATTTCTTTAAGTGATATCTTCCAAATTAAATTATTTACACTTCCATTCTTATTTTGGATGTACGCACCCACACAACACTCCAATAGGGTTTCAGCATTTAGATCCTTATAAACAGGTTTAATTGCTTCAAGGACATTCGGTGGTAGCGTTTTATAATTGTGCTGGTACATGTGCGTCTGAGAGGTACAGTTAGTTGCCCGATCGCGATCGCTCCAACTTTCGGAGCTATAAATCCTGTAGTTTTACGAATTTTGAAATAAAATTTCGGGAGAGTACTCTAAAAGTATCGTACTAATAGAATATACAATTTTTGAAAAATCGATTTTTTTTTACTTTATCAAAGGTACTACGTAACCCCTTAAGCAACCATTACGTTCGCATTATACATATACAAAACACTCAGTCATTTTCGAATACTCAGTAGTTTATACGTTCAAATTCATTTTCTCTGCATGTTAAGAATATGTGACCACATGGTAGATAGATTATAGGTCATACAGTACGTATGTCCGGAAAACTACGAATGATACAAAAAACTGTTTCAGACGAAAGTTGTAGGGTATAGAGGGCGACATATTGTAGTATCTTTACCGTCAAGGGTTTTTCAAATAGTTTGTAATAATAATGCTGTTCGACAATGACAATTGACGAAATGTGATAAGTGAATATAATAATAATTTGACGGAACTCGCAACACTAAAACAAGTCTTATGCAACTCTAACAACTGTGAAACGACTCTTACAACTCTTAAACAACTCATACAGCACAGACCTCCATGTGCACAAGGTGTCCAATTGTAATTTGTAAATGCGAATTACTCGTAAACTACCCGCTGTATACAAAAATGGTTCAGAGAGGAATTGAATGGTTTCGATGGAGACATAATTTGGTGTAATTAGTTTTTCTGTAGATGGACGCGTAGAGGTCATGTGAAGGTGACGTACATTTTCCGTAATGGAATCATATAATATTTAACGCATTAGTCAACGCAGCTCTTTATTTCTTACAAAAAAAAAAGTATTAAAGTACCTATTTATGTCGAGAAACCATTACTTTAGGAGATATTTTTGTCTCAGTATTGCAAAGTGGTACTAGTAGACCTAGGTACACCTACATTTTTTGAAATCTATCGATGGTTTAACACAGCTTATCTAGAGAGATCTTCTAGCCAGGTCCTCTTGAGCCTTCTTTCAACGTGCTGGAATGATAATTCGATGACTAGATGTTTTTGGTGGTTTAAGTTTCGATTTCTGTATTTTGTAGCATATAATTTGACTACGTCGTTGATCAGAGGTACTCGTAGATTGTTGTGTAAAGTTTGTTTGGAGACATATCATGGTATATTTGTTAGTAGTCGGAGAGTTTTTGATTAAAATGTCTGCAGGATTTTTGTATTACATGCCTTGGTGCACGCCCATAATTCGATTCCGTATGCCCAGATTGGGACTATTATTGTCTTGTGTAACAATGCTTTGTTTTCAGGTGTGAGCTGTAATTTTCTTTCTATTAACCAATTCATTTGTTTTATTTTTAGTGTCAGCTGTTGTTACTTTGTCTTGATGTGAACTTTCCAAGTTATTTTTTGGTTTAGGTGAAATCCAGGGTATTTAATTTCGGTCTTAGCTTGAATGGAAGAGTTGTTTATCGTTACATTTGGACAAGTACCGTTTCTTAAGGTGAATGTGATCTGAGTGGATTTGTCACTGTTGATTTTGATCCTTCATTATCTCAGCCAAGATTGCAAAGTTTAGGTGGTTTTGAAGATTTTTTGAGGCTATAACCGGATTTTTGTGTAGTGAGAGTATGACAGTATCGTCTGTAGATGAAGTATAGGTATTGTCCTAAAACACTACCTTGAGGTATTCTTGATTTTATCGGGTGATAGTTTGAGAGAGAATAGTTTTCCTTCATTTCGATTATTTATTAGAGAAGTATGATTTTAGTATAAGATAATAGTGGTTTGGAAGATTTCTTTTTAATTTATATAGAAGTCCATTATGCTAGACCTTGTCAAATTCCTGTTGAATACCCAGAAATACTGCTGCACTTATTTTCAAGGCTCTCCATAATTTTGTGAAGTATTCTCTGACATTGATGTATGGTTGAATGCTTTTCCCTAAAGTCAAGTTGATGCTCAGGGATTAGGTTTTTCAAGGAATTTTCGTCTTTTAGTCTTTTAAGGAGTAATCTCTCAAATACCTTAGACATTATTGGCAGGAAGCTTGTCGGTCGGTATGATGTGATTTCTGCAGATGGTTTACCTGGTTTTACTACTAGGATGATCTGAGCATACTTCCATTATACGAGATAATAACACAACCGCAGCATGCTATTGTAGATAGTGGTTAACGCGACAAATGCCTTTTTGGGTAAATGTTTCAGAATTTCGCCAACTATTTGGCCGTATTCTAGCACCTTATAAGAGTTCATGTTCATTCTTTCTTTCTGTACTTAGGCCGGCGAGAAGAATGTTATCAATGACCATTCTTAAGAGGAAGTATTGAGAGAATTTGTAACTTCATTTTATCCCTAATGTTATAGCTGGTGTATATAGCAGTGCAAAGTGAAATTTTTTTGACAGCGATCGATAACCGAGAAGTGACGTGTACGCGTCGTTCACGATACCGCGCGGGTGAATCTCTGTTCGCCCGTCCCTGAGCGCGGGCTCTACGCGCGCTCTGATTGGCCAGTGTTTTTCGTTAATAATTCGAAAGCGAAGCTTCAAACTACATTTTGGAAAAAGAAAAAGTTGTTCAGAGTCATCTTAGCAACCCCCCATTTCCGGATGTTCGAAGAGTTACGGGCCACCCTGTATATATGTACTGTATAACTGGGCAATATCTCGGCATGTTTTCGGCAAATTTTTCGAATATGCTGCGTTAATGCTTTCAGCAACGAAATATGTTTTCTTCGAAGTTTTTGCTTCATGATGATGAACCAACCATATATTTTCGATCAGATTTCCATCGAGGGACTGAGACACTTAATCGCTGCAATCACGATCAACAATTTTCTGAACCCCATACCAGCCAAATTTTGATGTGTTTTATTGATTTCAATATTGTGCTATGCCATGCGAAACCATATTCTTTTAAACGACTTTTTATTGTAGTTATGCTTACATTTATACTTTGTTTTGTCAAGTAAGACTGTTCTTTACGTAATGAAAGTGTGGGATTCTTTTTTAAAAAGCTAAATAATCGCTTTTTCTTCCCTAGTTACAGTTGCTCACTCTGAACTTCGACTTGGAAAATCATTCACACATTTTAGCTCCTTATACATAACCTACTTCTTGTACCTATTTCTTCGAGTACTCTTTTGACTTATGCACGCAGTACTTACAATGATGTACTTACATATCAAAGTGTCAGTCACCGATTTTGTTGAAATTTAGGTATATTGTAGTTCTCATAAAAATATTTGACACGAATTGTTTTTTATCGACAACCATCCATGTTAAAGGGGTGAAAATCACCCCCAAATTTGAAGCTGCGAAACCTATTTCGACAAATATCTCAGAAACTATTAGAGATAGAGCAATTGTGTAACTTGATGAAATTAGTACCTTTAAAAAATCCATTTGTTTACATAGTATATTAAAAAATAGCATATTTTTGATAATAATTCCAGTTAAATGTTAATACATTTTCTTAAATATTTGTTTATAAAAACTACATATCCAAGCCCAAATTACGGATAAATTGAAATTTTGATTCTTACATTACAAAAAATGATTGTACTCTTAAAATATTTTTATAAGAACTACATTATACTTAAATTTCATCAAAATCGGTGATTAACACTTCGATATGTTCCCTTGTTAACTGGGGAAATCTTTTAGTGTAGACTGCACTCATCTCAAACATCTGTAATTCTCAACAATACAAACAAGTCTAACAGACTTGAAAGAAACGCGTATTGATAACGACCCTAATGTTTAGATTATTACGGCCTCCTTTTTTTTACCTATCGCGTTTCATGAATATCACAAATATGCTCCTGTGAGATTGACTGTATATACGTACATATGTATGAGTACAATCACTCACAGTGAAACTCGTATAGTGTGTATCGACGGATATTATAGCTAACATAAGTGTAGTAGCAGTCTAGTTTAATATATTTTCATAACTTGTATAAAAAATAAAGAAATAGAAATTGTTTTTTATTACAAAAAAGTAACAAAAACTAAAATGTGACGGAAATTAACCCAACATGATATGAAACAACGCATAATTACACAATAATACTGTACAAAACTAATTTTAATATATAGGGTATCCTTTATTATTTATAACTCATTGTGATCGTTGTGGCATTGATTTTATTAATATTTTTTTAAAATTTGGTTGAATTTATCCACGCCCTTTGTAGTATCAGTTTTAATTGATTTTTGTTCGATATTGCAAATAACTGTAATATCCTTTTTAATCCCTGCTAAATATGCTCTATTATGTAATATTTAAATCAGGAAATTGCGGTAATGTTTGGATCTCTTTAGGACAATTATACAAAAGCCATTCAGGTGCCACTCTGGATCATTGTCTCCATAAAACATAAACAAATTTAATATTCCCAACTTTTTTTGCACTATCCTTCAAATTCTTTTTTAAAGTGCTTAAATAAACCCACTTGTCCATAATTCCACCTATGAATTCCAAATTTCTAACTCTACGTGCCGAAACACAGCCCCAGATCATGACACAATTACCTCTGGAGGATGGTAGGTGATCGATAGGTGTTCAAAATCACAGTTCTTGTTACGTTTTTATTTTTTATGCTATTCCTTCTTCGCTGGAGGATCACTCGCGAATGACTTTTTCCTGTCGTGACCGATTCCTGAAAGCGTTATTTTTGCATGGTGAATTGAATAACCAATGCGTGCTTTGAAATAGAATGCGTTTATTGCGTATCGCGTGAGTAGCTTGGTTAGATGTCTACGGTGTGACTCTCTAAGCAAGACTGACTTTCCGACGAGGAAAGCCCCTTTTTCTAACTGTTACCAAATGTGCCTCGCCAAGGGCCTCGAGGGTTGGTTCACGATGCACGTGGCGTCGTACTCCCCGGGCCCGATATCGCCTACTCCGGTTACTATAAACATTCAGTCCGGCCGCCCGAATGCCCGACTTGACAGCGCCTTAGAATTCCCTTACATTTTATTCCTCCGATTGGCCGAACGCTAGTTGCTAGTCAATCAGCGTGTTTCTAAATTCATCAACAATCATCTTTTCGCACGGGGAACGTGCACTGTTTGGCAACGCAGTGATCCTCCAGGCCGGGACGACTACATGACGCGGTCGGTATCAGCTCTTCGGAGTTACGCGGTTTAAACCATCCGCTGTGTTATTGAGGCCGTAGACGAAAGTTTTTGAAGAACAAAACATGCTAGTCGAAGTCGAAAAAACTAAGAACGGCTTTCTCAAAAATAGCTTTGTTGAAGCGCGTGTCATAAACCACGTTGGCCGTTTGCGCGCCAACTGTTTCCACACTGTGCGCGGCTGGTCGCTACACCTTCATGCTTCTTGGTCCAGTTTAAATTTTTTATTCACCACTCTTCGTTTGACTTCCGCCAAATTTTAATTTTTCCATCTGACCAAAACATATTAGTCTTACTCTCATTGATGAAAATAACATTCTTTCAAAAGTTATAGTCTTTACTATTGTACTCCTGTGCGAATTTTAATCTTTTTTTACTATTTTTGGCATTCGTGTACGGTTTTCGTCAGGCTATGCGACTATTATAATTACATTTTCTTAATATTCCTCAAACTGTTTCGCCACTTACAGATTTTTGTAAATATTTAAAAATGTCTGCTGCAATTATTGGAGCACTCTCTTTTGAATTTATTTCATTTTTAGACCTATCCACCATCCGTCACTCTCTGTTAGTTTTTTCTGTGGACTAATTTTCACTTTATTCTTTAAGCGGTTTTCTTTTTTAAAACGCTTCATTATATATTGAACTGTTGAAACACTTCTGTTCATTATTTTTGCAATGTCTTTATAAGACATTCCATTTTTCATATACTGAATTACAAGTTCACGCTTTGCAATTGTTGTTTGTCTCATATTTCAATTATTTTTATGAAAATCGTCTGACAACTGTACGTGAGAACAAATGTACTCTCAACGTGTATAATAAATTGAAGAAACAGATGGACAACAAAAGATCGCGTCAAGCATAAACATAAAACGTATTCAAATAAACGCAGGAAAATTCAGATGTACGATTTTGAATGTGAGGTTAATTTTCACCATATTTTAGTTTTAGTTGCTTTTGTTGCGACCTCATTAGGACGCAACGAAGCCTCGGTCTAGCGGATTATCGTCATAAAATGTGTCGATCACATTTGACCGCCAGACTGAGGTGCAGAACATCTTTCGACCAACCTAGACCTCCCTTGGACTAACCAGCGCCGTAAACGTCGTAAAACAGTACTGCTTTCGGTACCGACAATTTTCATTAACAAATTCCATTCCCCAAAAGTGGCTCCATCCAGGATCACCCCTTCTCCAAAGAAACGCGCTAAAGGCGCACGGAGAAAATGGTCACGATCATTTAGGCACGCTGATTGGTGATTTCTAACATCTTGAATCGATCAATCAGCGTGCATGACATTCGACGTAACTGGTGAAAAGTTCAATATAAGGACTAGTTCCAAGGCAGTTCGAGACAGTATTCAAAGATACTTAAAGCAATAACAGGTAAAGGCACAAGGCATTCCACTTTCATTCTACATTCTAATACAAAAGTTTCATTAATTAAAAGCTACAATGAAAACTTAATTAATAACTATGACGTATTAAGTCACGACAATCACTTGATTGAACTTACAGGTACGTACGACTTAAATCGTATCCCATACCGAGTTAGAGTCAACTTCCCTCCTGTTTATCAGTCTGAAGAACGACCCTATTCTTATAAATGGCAACCTGACTGCATTCCTACTTTATTTTCCAACTGATATTATTAGTATTTACGCTTATGACAATTTCTATTCTGTTTTTACTACCAATGCAGGATTCGTCTTCTACATTAGAGATTTTTTTAAAATTTTTCTCTATGTGTTAATATCAGAGGCGCGCTCGTGTAGTCGCAACGTGATCTGGACAAAGACTAACTGTCGAACAAAACACGAGCACTGGCACGAGCGGGCACCGCTCACGCCACAGACAAAAGACGCACCCAAGTCCCGAATCGCCATCAGGATTAACGAGAATCTCTCTCGTTACAACACTCTACACTCACTACAATCACTTATGCGATTAACAAACGTTAATCTAAAATACATTATTGTAGATAGTAACATAGACGAATATGTTGGTAAATTGGTGTGGAGTTAATAGACACTACAACTCTTACCAAGGCAAAAAATAATAAAAAACAAAAGTTCGAGACAGTATTCAAAGGCATACATATGTAGTATAGACCAGAGATGGGGAACCTGCGGCCTTATTTATCTTTGTACTACGGTAAAAGAATGTGATTTATTAGATGAGGAATTTTGTAGAAATGCTGCGTTTTTGTGTGATATTATGGCAAAGCAAAATGAACTAAATATTTCTTTGCAAAGTAAAACAAGACATATATGTATGTGACATGTGGAAAAAATTCAGGTATTTCGAAAAAATTAATTTTTTTCAAAATTCTTTTCTCTAAATCATTTTCTTAAATGAGCAGAAATATGTTGTACCTATATGAAACTTTCAATAACTATATAGCTGTATTGGACATGCTAATTGAAGAATACCATGGATAGATTTTCTCATTTCGAAGAACATACTTTAGCAATGAAATTGGCGTATGAGCCACATTTAGTTGATATTTCTACGGTACCCATGGAACTGCAGATGAAATTAATTGAATTGGGAGCAGATAATATCATAAAGAATTTTTTTGATACAAAAAAAGATCCCATTGAAATATGGAAAAATGCAGTTGAATACCCATGTTTACGTAAACACGCTCGTCGTCTGCTGTCTTGCTTTGCAACTACTTACTGTTGCGAATCAACTTTTTCATACCTTACACAAATTAAAACTCATTTAAGGACTCAGATATCTGATATTCATTTAGAAGACCAACTCAAGCTGTGTACAACTAAACTGGTGCCTAAAATTCTTTATTACTTAATTACTTTATTCATATTAAATTATTTTTTAAAATAATACAGTTCTTTTTCTATTTATTCATGAATAATACACAGAGTGAATGTAAAATAACTACAATAAATTTTCATTTCAATAACAATTTGGAAAGTTATTTATTATCTTTATAATTATATTTTTTAAATTTTGTATTGATATAAAATGTAGATGAATGTATTATTATGAAGATATTGTAAATTAGTATGTTTTACTTCGTAAGTAGTGTGGTTCGAAAGATCGATGTGGCCTTTCCACTATTTCAGAAAATGAATATGGCCTTTCATATAAAAAAGGTTCCCCATCCCTGGTATAGACAGTACACAAATACAGTTCACAAGCAGTCCACACATTTATTCGTCACATAACATTCATACGTATAACTCCATCAGTCGAGTCTCATTAACATTCACTTTTGTAAATAGTTTGTTAATAAATTTTTATATATTAAAACACACACACACATTCATTCATCATACCCTGAAACAGGCTTCGCTGACTGTGAAAAGTCAAACAAGCCAACCAGCAAATTCACGAAGAGCTTCGTTTCTTAACCCTTTCGCTACGGCAGATTTTAATGCGTAACGTGGGCGACTGACGATAAATTTTTAACCACGGCTGCAAAATTTGTTATTCTGGCCGTATCGTTTTAAAATTCGGTTTATTAAATTAAGATGAGAGTGCGTAAAGGATGAAATTAAGTATTAAGTTAAGATGAAAATGGACCAAAAGACTCCGACAATATAGTGCGAGCAAATTTTCAAAACGCCTATAGGCGCCAATAGTAACGAAAGGGTTAATATACAACGAAAATTTAATCTTTGTACGTGCTGGTACAACTGTTTTGTAATAAAAAATAATTTCAATTCTTTTATTTTCTGTAGAAGTTATGAAAATATGTTAAACTAGAAGTTAGTAATTCAGTTTTTGTCAAAATCCCTATCGTACTACTAAATTTATTGTTAGCTAGAATATCCGTCGATACTAAAATATCAAATATCCGAAAATATCCGTGAACGACTGTATATCGTTTAAAAGGATGCATAAGAAATGCATGAAATATTAATTGTGAGTTATTTCATCTTGATTTAGCACAATTTGGAGCATGGACATTTGGACCACCTCATGGTTTTGCCAGAATCGTTCGTTGGAATGTAGAAAAGTCTCCCGAACGATTGCCCAGCGGCGATGTTGAAGCGATTTTCTCAATTATGGACAGCGAATTCACCCGGTCAATGTGGAATTATCCCTTTAAATTAACATATAGACTAATTCTTCGAGAGAAGGAATTACATTTCAATATCGGTATATACAATCCCAGCAAAGATCATACATTTAGTTTTAATCTGTTACTGCACACCTACTTTAAAGTGCCAGATGTTAGAAGATGCCAGATTACTGGCCTCCATGGGTGCACGTTTATCGACAAGGTATAATCACTATAATACTCAATTATTCCCGTATTATTTAGATAAGGTGAATAAATAAGTGTATTTCCACAAGCATTTAACGAATAAAATATTTATTTACAGACAAGAGACAACCAAATTTTTCAAGAGGGTCGCGATGTGGTAACAGTGTGTGAATGGACAGATAGAATTTATCAGAATACGCAACCGGAACACATCATTACTAACGTTGTATCCGGCAGAAAAATGCGAGTACAGAAGTACAATTTCCCTGACACGGTGGTTTGGAATCCTTGGCAAGAAAAAGCTCGCGATATACCTGACTTTGGTGATGATGAATTTCCGAACATGATATGCGTGGAAAGTGGACACGTTAGCAGTCCAGTTATATTACTTCCTGGAACAGCTTTCGAAGCCAGTCAAATTTTACAGGTATAGTGTATTTGCATACTTTTCAAATTAACAGATTTAGTAAAATTCTTATCAATTCAGATTCACGCTCTCAGAATAATTTTAATGATATTAACAAAGTATTTACGGTATCAAATTTTTAGAAAATTTTCATTTGAAAACTTGATTGTATTGTCAGCCATTAATATTTATAAATTATTGTTCAAACATACACTTCATACACCTTGTTAAACGCGTCTTGAAATGGATAGTAAACTGAATAATAGAAATACATATATACATGCACTACCGGCCAAAAGTTTGGAATCACTCTGCATTGCAAGTTGCACAAAAATTCCCCCCTCCCCATTTATAATAATTTTTTAACGAATTTTTTATCATTCAAATCAATCGAAATGAGGTAAAGTGCTATTGATCTCCACAACATAAATTTATAAATTTCAAATCGCTCGAACTTCGTTAAATTTGCACGTAGTATACCACCGACTAATTGTAAGAATTGAATGTAACTATTAGGTTGTCCGGAAATAAATTGCGGTTTCTGTACATAAGATTTAAACACGTGTAATTTTTCTTAGAATGAATTTATTTAATCGAAATAATTTCCATTAGAATTTGTAAACTTTTTCCAACGTTTTACAAGAGTTTCTATTCCATTACAATAACAATCAGGAGTTCTAGAATTAATAAATTCCACGAAGGTATTTACAACATCCTCTTGTTTACAGAAAATTTTTTCTCGCAAAAAGTTATCCAAATGTTTAAAAAAATGGTAATCTGTAGGGGAATAAGGAGGGTGTGTCAATGTTTCATAACCCAATTCGTCTATCTTCCGAATCGTGAATTGTAATACGTGCGGAAGGGCGGGCGTTATCGTGTAGGAGTATTGGTCCCTTACGATTTACCAAACTTGGTTGTATAACAAATAACTTTTTATGCATTTCTTCCAGTTCCTTACAATATCTTTCTGAAGTAATAGTTTCATTATTATTTAGGAAGTTGTAGTGAATAACACCTGCTTTTGACCACCAAACTGTCACCATAACTTTCTTTTGGTGTAACTTTGGTTTCCGGAAGTGCTTTGGAGCTTCGTCGTAGTCTAGCCACTGAACTGAACGACGGCGATTATCATACAGGATCCACTTCTCATCGCACGTTATTATTCGATGAAGAAATGGTTCACTTTCGTTTCGCTTAAGGAGTGCAGAGCAAATTTCGAATCGACGACTTTTCTGCCCTTCGTTGAGTTCATGGGGAATCCATTTATCAAGCTTTTCCGATTTTCCAATTTCCTTCAAGTGATTAGATACAATTGTTTTACTTACATTTAGATTTTCTGCAAGTTCTCTCACAGTTGTACACGGGTCATCTTCGACATATGCTTTCCTTCTTTATCTTCGAGACTTTCATCACCACCGCGAAATATTTTAAACCAATGTTGAACAGTACGTTCACTAGTTGTGCTTTCACCGAACACATGATTGATATTGCGGGCAGTTTCCGCGGCTTTACGTCCTAATTTAAATTCATATAGAAATATGGTACGAATTTGCTTCTTGTCCATTGTTACGTTTTTATGATATACTCGGAACAAATGACGGTAAAAAACAAAAGTGTATCGCTTATATGATAGAGCGACATCTACGCGTTCAAACGGTATATTACTTAATAAACATAAATTTAAAATATATAGTATAGAAAAGCCCTAAATATATGACATAACAGAAAACCGCAATTTATTTCCGGACAACCTAATACATATATGTATATACTATGACAAAAAATAAAGGGTCACACAAGTTTGAGGTCTTGATCAAATTTGACATGTTCGACTAAACGATATACCTACAACTAACAACAAGAACTAGGTTTTGTTCGAGTGCTGTTGTCCAACTACCCTGGTAGCTTGCAAACTACATGTATCTTCGTACTAAAAGTAATTACACACTGATTGGTTGTTGCTAAAAATTTTCTTAGAAAGGGTGCAGCAAAATCTAGCCCGCATTAAAATGAGCAGAAGTTCGACAACAGTACGGAATATCCTTCAGGATTGATCTTCCAAACAAATGTTAATTTTCCCTTCGAAAAGTCCACCTTTTATCGTAATAAAAGGTTAGGTATGTATACACGTACATATGTATGCAGTTATTGAGGACGAGGGAAATGAATTTCTCAAACACTGACCAATAAAATAATTACTCTTGTCAGAATATATTTCGAAATATGCTGATAATAAATGGAAATATTTTCGACTCAAAAATAGCTCTTCTCCGTAATCGTCTTATAAAATGTGCCAACGGAAGTCCAAACAGTAAGAATAAAGAGAAAACTACATATTGTTTCCATATGTGACAAAGGATATTTTTTGCGAGAAAGTTCGTAGTAGCAATAGTAGCAAAAATTTCAAAACATGTGCGGATGTGCTTTAACAAAATGTCGAGACACTTCATAAATTGCTATTCAGAAACTTAAAATGAAACAATTTACCGTTCATTAAGGAGAATCAGCTTGAAGGCGAAGGAAAAGAAGCATAAGTCAGTCCTTTCCAATAAAACTGTTATGTAAATAAAAATAATCTACCGCCGGTTATACAATCTATTAATTACAAGAAGAAGACAGCTTATTTCAAAAAGACAATAACACGAAAGATACATACAGCAAAAGTAGTAAAATGCTTACAAACCAAAAATTTTCTCTATTAGAATAACCAGCTGAAAGTTCTGATTATGTATATGTACATACTTATGTACATATGTACGCCCAATAGAAAATATCTTGCCGATTATAAAAGAAAGATTGGTAAAATATGTACAAAAATCCGTCATTAAGTGTTCACGACCTGTGGACAAGAACGTAACGAGAATGGTACAATGTTAAGCCAGAAATTATTCATAATTTAATAGAAAGAAACCAAGAAGATTGAAAGCAGTAGCAAACAATAAAGACAAAGGATAATATATATAATACTTAATACATAAATTAAATACATTGTACAGTAATATCTTTCACATTGTCGCTCTGGTCGGAACCGAACGGCGACAGTTCGGGTAGAGGAGACATGGTTTTCGGGGGTCGCAGCCCGCCTTTGTAGTTTGCCGAACAAAGACAAGAACAACGAATAAAAGATAAGGATGAAACGAGGGTCCAGGCAACCGAGCGATTTAAACACCAGCGTTTTTCTGTATGAACAAGTTAATAACATATTGATGAGATTGTTCTGATCAAAATGAGACCAAACACGATATAATTTTAACATTTACTTATTAATACTTGAGTGGTTAATTTCATTTTATAATAATCGCTTTGAATGTATTACAAAAACAGATTGCTAGAAAAATACATCAAATATCTGTACAAACTGTTTACTTTATACTTTTTTGTCGAGTGTATTTACGTAACCTGTGCCAAGAATTTTATGATTCACTGTATTTAGTATGAAACAAAAAAATATCCTTTTGTTTGTTTATTTCTTTAAAGTTACTCCACTTTGTGGTTATTAGCTAACCACATTATATTACAATACATTATTTATCGTGATTTACATTATACATATAGGATGCCTCAGCGGAAGGAGGCCACCTAAATATCTCTTGTTTTTAATGACATGAAAAATATTTATAGTACAATTTGAATGATTTTGAAAGAGGAATATCATGGAAGACAAATTTTTTTGTTAGTTTTTTCAAGGTCATCGGTATTTCTTATCCGGGAAGCCTGTAGTTTTTTCTATTGCATCTTGTAGAGGATGAAAAAATATATTTAAGTATACCTGAATCATGACCTTCAGATGACCTTGAATACCAAAATTGTAATGACATTGTAAGACAATGTTAGGATGGTATGTGAACTTACAAGATGTGTGTAATAGAAAAAAATACACGCTTCCCCGATAAAAAATACCGATGACCTTGAAAAAGCTAACAAAAAAATGACTCGACAAAAACATTTGTCTATCGTGGTATTCCTCTTTTTAAATTATTCAAATTATACCATAAAAGTTTTTCATGCCATTAAAAACAAAGGAGATATTTAGATGGCCTCCTTTAGTTTAGACACCCTGTATAATAATATAGAGCATATTGTGATCGCGGAATATAATGGTAAATGCATGATAAAGATAGGCTTATTTAGCCGTATTATAATCTGTTATACAGGGTGAGGCACCTAACTTGAGAACTTTAAATTACTTGCTGTACACATGTAAGAAAATGTCTCAAACAAAAGTTGCACAACAACGAGCATAGTGTTCGAGAGACTGTTTCCAAATCGTTGGATTGTGCGGGGCAGTAACATGTCAGCCAGGTCGCCCACCAGATCTAACGCCGCTTAATTATTTTCATTGAAGGAACTGAAAAATTAGGTTTATCGCTTTTAACCAACAATCATCGAAGATATACGGGAACATGCCCTTACTGCATTCGCTCATTATCCGATTACCGCATTGGTTGTAATGGATAACAATTGGAACTCCATTTGAAATAAAACTTATTTTATTAATGTATCAGTAATTGTTAACTTTACACCCTACTTCGTATGATACCTTTTTACACAGTGTTTGATACTTCATCGAAATTCGGGAAAAAATATTGGACATCTCATTTAAAAAACTGAAGGTGATATTTCGATAAAAATGTAAGATAATAACAGGCCTGCGATACAGATGTTTTATTGCCCTTTGTTTAAGGACACGACTGCTAGGACCCACGGATTTCGGGAGAGGAAGATTTTCTTTCGTAGAAAGTAAAAACTTTCCTCTCACGGTTCTGTCCGCTACAAGGACATTGTATTCGTCTTGAAACGCTCTATCAGAATGTAAATGAAAAACCATATCATTCCATTTAAAAAGAATGGGTTGACCTTCATATCTTCTCTATGCTTCCACGTACAAAAAAGATTATTGACATCAGATTATGTGCCCCTCGAAACGCAAGTTTGGTCTGATGCATTTTTCTCTATCATCAAAAGCAAGCGAGTTATTCAGATGACCTGTTTTAAATTCCCCACCCTGTATATGGGTATATTCATGGTATTTATTCAGAAGTTCGCTGATTAGAGACGTGAATACTTCACGGTTAGTATCAGATTTTAGGTAAATCGAGAGGTCCATATTGACTTGGATATGTGGCATTGTCCAAGGCGGAGATTTTGGTATTCTTCTGTATATGGTATCGGAAAGCTTGATGTTCAGTTCTTGTTCTGTGTTATACTCTGTAGCAGAATGGTTTTGGGTAATTGCTATGCTGGTGATATTGTGTGCTGAATCGTTTTGAAAATGTGTTTAGGTATACGGGTCGGCGGGGGGTCGTTGAATTTTTGATTGCTTGGGCGGCATAAAGGATTTTTCGGGCGGCATTAAGGCTTCTTTGAGGATGCTTAAAGGGGTATTGCAACCATGGAAGTCTAAAAAAGTTGGGTAAATCAAACATTTTTTTTCGTCGATAAATATTTGGTAAAAAGAAAACAATTTTCATACGGAACGTTAAGCAACATCTTAACTCTATTTTCATATTTTTTTTATTACTGTAAAATTATAAAATGGTATAGTTGTACAACATTATGTTCAGCGGTATCTTGTTAGCTTGCACCCAGCAGTAAAAGTGACTGGAATATAGAAAATAAAAAATTTTTATGTCAACTTAAACAAAAATAGATTATCTTCAATGTAGCGTAGGATTTTTTAATGATTTCGAAAAATGAGAAAATGGCGGCTTGTTAAAGACAAAACTATCGTTTTCGCTGAAAAAAATCAACTTTAAATATTTATAAAAATTGAACAAGTTAAGATATCAAAAAATCCTATGCTACATTGTAGATTGTTTTATGAAGAATAATATGTAAAAATTTCAAGTTAAACGGTTGGAGAATTTCGGAGATCTACTGGGTGCAAGGTCGAAAAACATAGTTTCGAGAAAAACACATCTAAAGTTTTCAGTTAATCTTTCTCTGAAATAAAAGAAAATTTTTTTAAATTCACCCTTAATCTGCGATTCCAGGGCCATGAAGAGACCTTTTTGTCCCTAAAAAATCGTCAGCTGCTCTTAACATTTGTCGAGCTTGTTTCGAATTTTCCCAAGCCCGAATCTCCGCATGTCTTAGCCGTCGTTCGTGTATTACTTTTCAAATATTGTGTGCATTATTTCCAATCTTTAAATTCATAAGTTGCATCATTGACAGAATGTTTCTATAATCATTAAAAATACTAGCACCAATAAATGCTGCAATGTTAACTATTCTTTTGCTACAAAATATTGTTTTTGAAGCAATTGTCCAATATACTTTGTTAATACAATTTAAAAATGTACGGTAAGGTAGTTTTCCTCAAATTAAGTCAATAAACAAACGTTAAAAGTCATATTAATGGCAAGAAATTAAACTAAATTTTTCCCTTTTAACGTCGTTAGATCGGGCCGTCTTACCTGACATGACATGCAGTCGTTTCATTTAAAAATTTTTTAAATTTCAAAAAACCCTTCCACCACTGTATTCTACACATGCAAAACTTTAAAAGAAAGGCAAACAAATTTTCGATTTTTTTTAAACCGACAAGGTTGCTACCCTTAAGGTAGAGCTGGTTCTAAACGCTCCTACAATCGTTCTAATTGTCACGTGATGTACAGGATCCAGTAATTTGAGAAGCGAGCGACACACATATAATTACTCCACAATCAAGCTTAGATCTGTTAAGTGCTTTGTAGGTGCTCACGAGAATGCTTTGGTCTGCTGCCTCAGTTATTTGCTGCAATGATTTTTATGATACTCAGGCGGGAGAAACAATCCTTTTTTAGTTTCGTTATATGGTTTTTCCACGTTACACTATGTTACTCCTAAAATTTTAACATTGTTCGCTGGGTGGAGCACAGTGAAGGGGTGGAGGAAACTAATAGTGAGGATAGGCAGAAAAGGAAAGATTGTGGGCGTTTCGTCCTGGGCCTCCTAGTGGACTCGTCAGTAATGCTTTCTAGGAGACCCGTACCTTAGACTCGGGAAGGACTGGAAGGATTCAGGTCATAAGTATACATATACATATAAATAATATTTCCCCCACTATGCGACTGAGATGATCTCGCTCGAGTTGAGGCGCGGCGTGAGGACGCGAGAAGGAGTCCTCCCACCACAACTCCAGCGACTGCCGTTGGTTTATGTTACACATTCTGCGTGTTCGTACCGCATAGTGGGGAAACCTTGGGAGGGGAAATTTTCTCGTGAGCAAGAAGTTAAGCGGCTCTGGTATATAGTATTTATATGTATACTAAATGGGAGCCTTTATGAAGACTAGCAAGAAGAAGGACTGGGCGGTTAGTCCATCCCTCTGGTGGCAGAGCGTAGGAGGTGGCACTACAATAGTGTTGCCTAGATATAGTTTTACATCGTCTTGTTTTTTCTGTCTGGAGAATACAATAATTTCTGATTTGGCTTGAGAGAACTTGAAGCCTGAGGAGTTTGACCACTTATATGTATAGTTTGTTCAGTATACATTACAGTATCTTCTGTGTCGTTTACAGTTTTTTTCCTTTGAAAATAATGGTCAGGTCATTAGCAAAAAGGAAGACTGGTGGGGTTATTAGTTTTTTTTAATTATTATGTTATATTTACAACTGGCTCTATAGATCCAACCAGCAAATTGGATGAACGTAGATAGAACGTAGATAGATAAGCCAACTCTTAGCAGCGTTTCCACTACCATATTAAATTATTTGTGTTACATCTGTAGATCAGTCGGCTTGTTCCTTTTTAATCTTCTAATTTCTGATGGTTTGCCTAGTTCTCTAGCCAGCTCGTTGGGGTGGTTTTTAATACTATTTTTGTGTGTTGTTGCGAATTTTTCTATTTGTTCATTGACATTTTTTATTCCCAAATCTTTATGGAGAGTATCTCCAGTGATATACCATGGAGCAGCAGCCATGGTTCTTAGAGCCTTGTTTTGGAATCATTTTTTGGCACAACCCCATAATTGTATTCCATATGTCCATATTGGGATAATAGCGGCTTTACAGAGAAGTATTGTGTAATGTAAGTGGTGATTTGTGTCCCAGGATCCAGTATATGCTTTTCATTTTTAGATCCAGTTGCTTTCTCTTTGTTTTTATGTGACTTTTCCATGTAAGTCTTCTGTCGAGGTGGAGGCCGAGGTATCTAACGCTGTCCTTTATCTTGAGATTTTCATTATTCAGTTTGACTTCAGGGCACATAATATGTCTTGTGGTAAATTAATAGCTGATTTACTAGCGTTAATTTTCATTTTTCATTTTTTTTTTCCCATTCTGCTGTCTTGTTCAATGCTTCCTGCAAGAGTCTTGACGCCTCAATGGGGTTTTCGTGCGACGCTAAGAACGCAGTGTCATCTGCGTACGTGGCTGAGAGCACATCCTCGCTTTCAGGAAGATCTGCTGTGTAGATTTGATATAGAGTGGGGCCTAGTACACTGCCTTGCGGAACACCCGCTATAATAGGGTAAATTTTAGAATATTTACTGTTTTGGTTAACATGAAAATATCTTTCGCTTAAATAGGATTTGAATAGAAGATAATAGTTGTGTGGGAGGTATTGCTTAATTTTGTATAACAATCCTGTATGCCATACTCTGCCGAAGACTTGGCTTATGTCAATGAAAGCGGCGGAACATACCATGCGTTTCTCAAAGCTTTCTTCTACTTTGTTGACTATTCGGTGAATTTGTTCGATCGTTGAGTGTTGCTCTCGAAATCCGAACTGGTGTTGTGGTATTAGGCGTTCTTCTTTTATTATTGATTTGAGACGTTTTAAGAGCAGTTTCTCAAATAGTTTTGACAGAATCGGCAACAATGAAATTGGCCTGTAAGGAGCCACTTCCTTTGGGGATTTGTCTGGTTTATGAATAAGAATTATTTCCGCGAACTTCCACTGTATTGGAAAATACTGTGTACTGATTATTGCGTTATATATTTGCGTTATTGCGACTATTCCATTTCTTGGTGTTTCCTGAAGAATTTTGACAGTTATAAGATCGTATCCAGGTGCTTTTTTATCATTTAGTAGTCTTATCTCTTCTGCAACTGCTTCTCTTTAGGGCTGATATGCTTGATTGGTTTACTGAGTTGCAAAGGGGTGCTGAGATGTTCATCGATGGCACTGTCTTCATTATCAGACGTCGGAATATAATCGGGTCTAAAGATTTTAGAAAGATGAATTGCAAATGTTTCTGCTTTATCTTGGTCGTCCTTGGCCCACGAGTTATTTTCCTTTTTTATGGGAGGAATGTGTCTTATCGGTCTCTTTAATTTTTTTGTAATTTTCCATAATGAGTAGTACTTTTCTTCTTGATATGGAGACAAGTTTTGTATATATTCTCGGATGCTGTAATTTTTTATTTTATGTAGGAGTTTTTTTAATTCAGTGGATAATTTGTTTAATTTTCTCTTATCTTCGGGGTGCCTGGAGTTTTGCCATTTTTTCCTGACGTTTCTTTTTTCTGCGATTTTGTTCCTCAAGAATAGTGGATAGTTTACTGTAATTTTTCCTGCTGCTTTGATTTGCGGTGTCGATTGATATGCAGCATTTTGTAGTGTCCTTGTTAATATCTCTACCGCCTAGTCTATGTCGTCCTCAGTTTTTAATGGGATCCTCAAGTCTACATTTTCGTTTACTCGTGTTTTGTAAAGACACCAGTCTGTTTTTGCGTTGTGCCACGATGGCCGTTTTTTCGCTATTATTACTGTAGAACGCAGCATAAGTATAACTGGAGAGTGGTCAGATGATAGATCAAAACTTGGGTCTACGTCAACTTGATTTAGCGAAATTCCTTTAGTTATGAAAATGTCGAGCAGATCCGGTATTTTTCGGGGATCAGTTGGCCAGTAAGTAGGTTTGCCTGTACTAATATGGTCGTATCCTCTTGATATCATTGTTTTATGTAGTTCTCTACCTTTAGAGTTGGTGATTCTTGACCCCCATTGGGAGTGTGCATTAAACTCCCCTCCTGCAATGAATCTTCCACCCAACGTATTCAGGAACCTGTCAAACTGATCTTTATGTATTAGATGTTGTGGTGGACAGTAGACCGCAGTTATAATCAGTTATTTCATAGTGTGAGATCCTTTCGTTAATGATTACGGCGGTGCCTCCGTGAGCAGCCCCGCTTGGATGCATAGTGTGATATGTCTTGTATTTAAAAATGTTAAAATAACTTCTATCTGTAAAATGAGTTTCTGAAATTAAGAATACATCTATTTTTTGTTCATGTAGAAATAATTCTATTTCCTGTTTGCGTTGTTGCAAACCGTTTGCATTCCATAAGGTTATTCTTATGTTGGAAACCATTGTTTTGTTTTTATTTAATGGTCAGGGTTGCGAGGAGATTTATGATCATGCTGTTTTGATTCATTAATTGATTAAATAATGTTTCGAATTTCTGAAGGAATTGACTTAAAATTACGTTGGTATTGTTATTATTATCAATTTCCGTTGTTCCTTTTGTTACTTGAGCGTAGCTTACGTTTTCCCGTATTGTTTGGCTTCGGGTTAGTCTTATTTTTCTATCTGGCTTACCTCTTGCCTTTTGCAAATCTCTATATACGCTGCATCCTTTATAACTTGCAGGGTGAGGTCCGTCACACAATGTGCATTTCGCTGGAGTGTCGTTTGCTTTGTTGCAGGTGTTAGTAGGGTGATTTTCTGCACATTTCACACAGTAGTATGGCTTTGTACAGTATGCTTTGGTATGTCCATATCTTTGACAGCGATGACACTGAGGTATGACATTCTTTTTACGTGGAGGTTCCAATTCTATTACGATATTAAGAAGATGTTTTAATTTGTAAATTTCTTTATTATTATCACCTGGTTCTTGGTCCACGAAGAATAATGGAAGCGGTTCTTTGGTTTTCCAGCTGAGAATGTTTGTGACATTTCTAATCGTAAATCTTTTTTCTTCTAATTCTTCTTTTATAGCCACTGTTGGGATGGAGCTGTGTAAGTTTTTAATTACTACTCTGTAGGATCTTTCCTGGCGTGGCTGGTATGCGTGCAATGCTATTTTGTTTTGTTTTAGGAAGTAAACTAATCTTCGATAGGCGTCTGGTGTATTTGTGTTTACTTTGATAGTGTCCACTGCTGTTATTTTACAGGTGAATGCTTCTTCTGATAGAACGGTTTTAATGCTGTCCAGTATGAGCGGGTAATTGGTTATATCGTCCATGTATATCGGGGACGGCTTTTGAATTGTATTGACATTTCTGATAGTTTCGATTTCTTGCATCGGTTCATCTTGGCTCAACACTGAGAATCTATTGAAATTTTGTACCTGATTATCATTGTTATCTCTATTTGTGTCAGTTGTTTCTTTTCCGGGTGGACTTCTATTTGTTCTGTATCTCTGTTTCTTTTACCTTTACGAGTATGTATCCGCTGCCATGTAATTTCTAGGGGAGAAGAGTTCGTGTCTATTTGTTGATACTCTTCATGGTTCTGTATTAGTGATGGTTCTACTTGTATTAACCGCCGTCCCGTTTTGTTATGGTTGTTGATAGTACTAGAGGTGGTAGTGTTTGTATGTGTGGTGTGAGTGTACATGTACGTGACCCCTGTTGTCATGATGGGTGTTCTGTCTTGTACTGACTGTCCATAGTATTGAGATATGGAAGGCGAGGTTGTGACCACACTGCTACTGGTGGTGGTGAATATCGGTGAAGAGTACATACCTCCGCTTCCTTGCTACATTTTGCCAGGCGAATACCGTTGATACAACGTTTAGATGAATAAGTACTTGTACCTACTTGTAATCCGATTTCTTACTCTCTTTAACCGTTCGCTTCTGTGTTGACACTCGAGGAT
This sequence comes from Habropoda laboriosa, assembly GCF_001263275.1. Lineage (NCBI taxonomy): Eukaryota > Metazoa > Arthropoda > Insecta > Hymenoptera > Apidae > Habropoda > Habropoda laboriosa. Next base: position 142,875 of record NW_017100854.1, read on the forward strand.
CACTATACAGGGTGTCCCGTAAAGAGTGTAACACCCGGAAATGGGGGGTTGCTGGGGTGACTCTGAACAACTTTTTCCTTTACCAAAATGTTGTTTGAAGCTTCGTTTATGAATTATTAACGAAAAACACTGGCCAATCAGAGCGCGCGTGGAGCCCGCGCTCAACCACGGGAGCGCTGACTCTCATCCGCGCGCAATCGTGAACAAATGCGTACGCCTGACTTCTCAGTTATCGACTGCTGTCAACAAAATTTGACTTTGCACCGCTATTTTTATAAGGCTTAGAGAAATGGTTTGTTGCCGTCATTCCGATGTTTGTTTAACAATACATACAGTGGAGGACAAAAGTATTCATACACCCTATAAAATGGAATAACTTTTTTAAAATTGGACCAAACGACTTGAGTTTTTTTGAGAAATTAGAAAGATTAGTTTACTAGATGACGTGCAAAAAAATTGTTGAAAAACTGCAATTAGTCGGAATCGCGAAGAGAATAGCGAAGGTCGTTTTTACAACTTTTTTATCTGAGCTCGTAATGAAAATTTAAGAAATACGTTTTATAGATCTATGTCAATTATACACACGCTGAAAATTTTATCGAAATCGGTTAATGTTGCTATGAGCTACAAACGGTTAAAGATTGTGAAAATCGCACTATCACGACTTTCGGCGTAAAACTGTAATAAATCTGCAGATTCTTACATCTTTCGATGCCTGTCGCTTGTTTCTCCATCCACCGATTTCGATGAAATTTTCAACGTGTGTATAATTGACATAGATTTACAAAACGTATTATTTTTTTCTTCATGAATAACAAATAAGTCGTTTAATAACTGTGTTCGATACTTTTATTCGTTATCCGAAAGGAATAAAGTGTTTTATTACTTATGAAAAACTTA